>NC_134357.1:16659429-16669429 GCF_048569485.1 Anomaloglossus baeobatrachus
ACCCGCTTTTCTCCTGCCTTTGAAATCATCTCTTCGCTGCAGGTCCGTTGCCTTCCACATTACTTCCATGCTTGTTAAAGGGTTGTGACTGGCACGACCAGCTAAGGTGAGTGTTTCCTAACATTCACCCTGCACTTGTATACCGGATAAGACCCTATTTGCGCATATTCTTTCCACAGTTTGCTTCTCGATCCACAAATTGCAAAAATATGTTTCATTAAATCCAATTATTGAATCAAATTAAAATTCTAAAAAACATCTGCATCACAATGGTACCAAAATTAACGTGGATAAAAAAACAAACACCAACGCGTTTCTGACCTAAAATGGTCCTTGATCACTGGTCAGAAACGCGTTGCGGTTTGTCTTTTTTTTCATGTTGTGTTCTGTACCATTGTGATGGAGATATTTTTGGAATTTTAATTCGATCCAAAAAATAATCAATTTTAGGAAACATGTTTGCAACTTGTGGATGACGTTTGTGCTGGTCGTACTCTTTCTACCGTCTTAGACTTGTTGGAGCTTGTTGACCGTGCACTGGACAGGTGAGCTGACTCTTTGCTCAATTTGTAACTTAAACTTGACATTTAAAGTCATAACGTAGAACTGGGCTCATGCCCAAGGCTGTTTTATGATCCATTTTGGGCTTTGACCCTTCTGTTATACCACCCTGTGCCTCCGATCTCATACAGTAGCATCGGATGTCTTTTGTTAGATGTGGATTTATATTTCTGCTCCCACAATTTCATCAACCATTTGTACCTCTTGCTCATTGCACCTGTCATGTGAATAAGAACCAATGGAACGGGGGCTCCTAGGCTTACCATAAGACTAGGGCCCCTATGCTGTACCTTATCTCGAAGGTAGGCTTGATAGTAGCCAGGCTCGAGCCCCCAGCGTGACCCTGTCTCCTGTCCGAGTCCTGATACTACTCTTCTCCTCAGAGAGTGGTCCGGAAGCCGAGGAACAAAAGCCCCACAAATAGGCACAGACAAGGGAAAAGGGAAACTCGTGGACACTGCACTCAAACACAAAGGAGGGACAGTAAGTGAACTGGGGAATAAAGCAAAAGGGGTAGGAAATCAATGCACAACTGGAGAACGCACACACCAGGCAGAACCGCAACTTGTTGATCACCATAGAACAGGATAGCCACAAGAACCGAGGAAGCAGAAGCTATATCCGGCACTCAGCCCTAGAAACCAGAACCTTATAAAGGGTGAAAGCGGCTGATGATGGTAATCAGCAGCCTGAGCTCCCAGCATATGATCACAAGCCAACAGGAATTAACTGGAGAGCAGTGAAACCAGAACTAGCCGACACCCTGTTGTAACTGTGCAACTAAGGGCGGCGTTACACTAGACGGTTTATCGTCCGATCGCCTGAGCGATCGCACCCGCCCCCGTCGTTTGTGCGCACAAAGTCGTTTACCCCCGTCACTCGTACTTACCTCCCGAACGACCTCGGTGTGGGCGGCGAACATCCTCTTCCTGAAGGGGGAGGGACGTTCGGCATCACAGCGACTTCACACAGCGGCCGCCCAATAAAAGCGGAGGGGCGGATATGAGCGGGACGTAACATCCCGCCCACCTCCTTCCTTCTGCATTGCCGAAGGAAGCTGTGTTCGTCGTTCCCGGGGTGTCACACGGAGCGATGTGTGCTGCCTCGGGAACGACAAACAACTGGCGCACAGAAGGAGGAATGACTTTATGAAAATGAACGACGTGTCAACGACCAACGATAAGGTGAGTATTTTTCCTCATTCACAGTCATTCGTAGCTGTCACACGCTACGATATATTCAATGATGCTGGATGTGCGTCACGGAATCCGTGGCCCCGATGACATATCGCCCGATATATCGTAGCGTGTGACGTCGCCCTAAGGGATTCCAAGCTGCTTGTTGGACTCTGCACGACAAAGCATTTCATGCAAAACGTGCGTCGGGTACGGTGGAACCTGGCCCTCATGTGTCGCTCTCTGGACTGCTATTTGTGTTCACTCTAAGTCACTTGCCTCTTTCTACGTTTATACTTTGCTGCTATTTTTGCCACACTTGTGTCTGCTATGTTATTTGTTTATTATGTGTCTATTGGGATACTCTGATTTATCCATTCATTTATATATTTATTCTAATTTATATTAACATATGTAATTTTTTATGTTTATATATTTATGTATTTAGATTAGCACGTTCTCACTGGTTATACATCTAATTTTTGTGCCATACCAGCAGAGTTTGCCAGGTATCCCCCTTGTTTTTCCTTGCACTTGTTTTAGTTTCCTACATTGTTGGAACCTTTTTTTAATTCATTTTTTAATTAAATAAAATATATATTTTTTTATATTATGGTTGGCATAGGCTTGCATCCCTTTATCTGTTTTGTTGTTCTTATGCATGGTGCCGTTATGCATGGGTTGTGATATAGGTCTTATGGACTCTGCAGTGTGAATAGAGCCCGACACTGCAATGACCCCCAAAGAGTGTAACGCCAAACACCGCGCGACATCATGAAGTTGAAAGTGAAGATCTGAATATGAAAAATAATACCATAAAGTCTTTTTATTATTGTGTTTTCTCCAAAAAACTCTTTATATAAATAGAATAAATCATGATTGGTAGACAATAAAGAAAGATTGAAGTCTCCCCGCCTCCGAGGAAGCAAGAAAAAGAAAAACAATAGCTTTGCTTAAAAAATAATAATAATATAAAAAAAAGACAACCAAAAAACTGTTACCGCGGGGCCAGTGTCACAGTGGCTTAGACCAGACTCATTTATATTACTAAACATTAATTTATTTCCAAGAAATTAAAAAGCTATTTACATCATTTGTATGTACATTATGCCTTGGGTACCATTGCCATAAACATGCAAAGGGGTCGGAGAGTGATAACGAAACACAATCATCGACCCATGAAATGGGAGGGAAGTTCCACATTCACTCAATCATTTTCTAAGGCAAGTTGGAGAATTTAAAAATAATAAAAAAATAAATAATAAAAACAGAACAAAACGGCATAAAACAAAACCTGTCGGTAATACATAATGTTTCCTAATTAATGAACACAATATTGACGTCATGAGAAATTTGCAGACAGTGGTGACGTTATTACCTTCAAACTATGTACAAAACTTTCAAGATCCTTATTGCGACCCGTTATCATCTTTACATTAATATATTTTACAGTGAATCTTGTTCCAATAAAAAAAGACCAGATTTTATTTTTTTATTATTGTAACCAAAAAATGTTTACATTTTTTATATATTTACTTTTATGGGGGGTTTAAATTTGTTTTTTTTACATTAAATATTTTTTTACATAAAACTTCTCGATCCTCAACTAAACCGTGATGCAGCACATTGTCCGTTTGCAGCTATTTTGGGGGTATTTATTTTGTGTAAAAAGAAAACCCAAAAAGAATAAAAAATTAAAGGATTATTTCCCCCCCAAAATAAAGTTATTCCTTATCCATAGAATAGGGGACAATTGACTAGTCGCTGGGGTTCTGAATGCAGGGAACTTCAGATGTCTCGAAGCCGATGCTGCAGCTTCGTTCCAAATGAAACGAAAGTGCGCATGCTCGGCCTCCTCTCCATTCATTGTTTATTGGATTGCTGAGTACAACACTCTGCTATTTCCATTAGTTCCTTTGACAATGACGAAAGTGGAGGCCAAGCAAACGCAACACCACTTCGTCGATGGGAATTGGGAACTCCAAATTTCTCGAAGCCGGTGCTGCAGCCTCGTTCCAAATGAAACGGAATTGCGCATGCTCTGCCTCCTCTCCATTCATTGTCTATTGGATTGCTGAGTACAAGACGCCACCATTTCCATTAGATCCATTGACAATGACGAAAGTGGAGGCCAAGCAAGCGCAACACCACTTTGTCCATGGGAACTGGGAACTCCAGATGTCTCGATGCCGTGCTGCAGTCTCATTCCAAATGAATGGAAATACACATGCTCGGACTCCTCTCCTTTCATTGTTTATTGGATTGCTGAGTACAACACTCCGCTAGTTCCATTGACAATTACGAAAGAGGAGGCCAAGCAAGCACAACATCACTCCGTCCATGCTGGTGCTGCAAAGCCCCATTTTCAGAGGTTCCAGACCCCTCTTCTCAGGATTACTAGGGGTACCAAAGATCAGCCAATTGGGGGTTCAATTTTCTTTTTTGGGATTAACCCACTAACATTGGCAATCTTAAAAAAATCCATTTGCAATTTTTTACATTTACTTTTTCACTAACAGTATGGCCAATTACCATACCAGTTCTATGTATCACTGTACGGAATTATTCTGGGATACAACATTGCTAAAGTAAAAGAAAAAAAAAAATAAGTTAATTTATCTAAATTGCAACGTTTGTCCTTTTTTGTTTCTTCAAAAATAATTGGAATTTTGCAAATTAATAGTTTTAGATAATTAATACATTTTGGGGCACATGTTATCTACACGCACCAAAAGTAAAGATTTCAATAAAAAATATATTATATGAATATATATATATATATATATATATATATATATATATATATATATATATATATATATATAGATATAGATATATATATGTATATATATATAGATATATATATATATATATATATATATATATATATATATATATATAGATATATATATCTTAAAGAAAGTTATATTTTCAATTACGATTTTGAAAAAGTGCCATGATTGATAGAAAGTTTTGGCCAAATTGGTGTCTATCGGTTTCTGGTTGGGTTTCCACTGTTCCGGATGGCAGGAGAAGCCATCGACGAAAGCCTTAAGGATTATATGTTAACTGGGACTTTGAGGACATATTAGTGTGACTATCCTGATTCAGAAGGTAGGGGTCATACAGACAGTAGAGTCCAGTGCACGGTGTCGGTGTGGGAGCGCACTGTGTCATACAGGTTTGAAAGGGGTAAAAAGAAAATAATAAAACTTTTGCACTAGACCTCACATGGTCATGTGGGATGTGACACACTCAATGATGTGCGTTGTGCCACTGAGGCAGGAGGCATGATGCAAATCATTCAAGTCAACGATATGTGTTGATTGGATAATGCATAGTCAGCCATGGAACATACGGACCAAAGACAGAGCCCAAAGATCAACATGAGGACTGATCTGGAGACCAATCTGAAGACTGATCTCTAGATTGATATCGAGACCGACTTGAAGACCAATCTCAAGTCTGATCTCAATGCTGATCCCAAGATCAGTCTGAAGATTGATGCCAAGACCAATTTGAAGACTCAATACTGATCTTGATACTGATCTTAAGACCAATCTGAAGACCAATCTGAAGTCTGATCCTAGGATCAATCTGAAGACTCAAGTCAAGATTGATCTCAACTCTAATCTCAAGACAGATATGAAGACCAATCTCAAGACTGATCTCAAGATTGATGTGAAAACTAATTTGAAGACTGATGCTAAGACTGATATGAAGACCAATCTCAAAACTGATCTCAAGACAGATCTCAAAATAGAACTAAAAACTGATCTGAAGACTGATTTCTAAACTGATTTGAATATTAATCTTGAGTCTGATTTCAAGACCAATCTGAAGAATGATTTGAAGTCTGATTTCAATACTATTCTAGAGACCAATCTGAAAACTGATCTGAAGACTGATCCTAAGGGGCACTTTGCACACTACGACATCGCAGCTGCGATATCGGTGGGGTCAAATCGAAAGTGACGCACATCCGGCGTCGCGGTCGATATCGTAGTGTGTAAATCCTTTTTGATACGATTAACGAGCGCAAAAGCGTGGTTATTGTATCATCGGTGTAGGGTCCGGCATTTCCATGAATTGGGAAATACCGATGTTACGATGTTGTTCCTCGTTCCTGCGGCAGCACACATCGCTGTGTGAGATGCCGCAGGAGCGAGGAACATCAGCTTACCTGCGTCACTGCGGCTCACGCCGGCTATGCGGAAGGACGGAGGTGGGGGAGATGTTTACGTCCCGCTCATCTCCGCCCCTCCTCTTCTATTGGCCGCCTGCCGTGTGACGTTGCTGTGACGCCGCACGACCCGCCCCCTTAGGAAGGAGGCGGTTTGCCGGCCAGAGCGACGTCGCAGGGCAAGTAAGTGCGTGTGAAGCTGCCGTAGCGATAATGTTCGCTACGGCAGTTATCACAAGATATCGCAGCTGCGGGGACTATCGCGCTCGGCATTGCAAGCATCGGCTTGCGATGTCGTAGTGTGCAAAGTACCCCTAAGACTAATCTAACTACTGAACTCAAGACCAATCTGAAGTCTGATCCTAGGATCAATCTGAAGACTCAAGTCAAGATTGATCTCAACTCTAATCTCAAGACAGATCTGAAGAACAATTTGTAGTCTGATCCCAAGACAAATATGAAGACCAATCTCAAGATTGATGTGAAAACTAATTTGAAGACTGATGCTAAGACTGATCTGAAGACCAATCTCAAAACTGATCTCAAGACCGATCTCAAAACAGAACTAAAAATTGATCTGAAGACTGATATGAAAACTGATCTGAAGCCTGATTTCAAAATGGATTTAAATATTAATCTTGAGTCTGATTTCAAGACTGATCTGAAGAATGATTTGAAGTCTGATTTCAATTCTGTTCTCGAGAACAATCTGAACACTGATCTCAAGATTGATGTGAAAAGTGATCTGAAGACTGATCCTAAGACTGACCTGAAAACCCATCTCAAGACTGATCTCAACACGGATATCAAGACCAATCTGAAGACTGATCTGAAAACAGATCTAAAAACTGATCTTGAGTCTGATCTCAAGACTGATCTGAACCCTAATTTCAAGACTGATCTTGAGTCCAATCTGAAGACCGATCTCAAGACTGATGCAAAGTGTGTGGGAGACCAAGTGGAGAGTTGTGGTGGTAGGACACATGTGGAGTGGGCCATGCCAGGTAAATATAATCTTATTATTAATATTTAATAACATATTCTAAAAAGAACCCGGGAGAATAGTGGCCGACTATCTGCCATTTTGCCAGGCTTTTGCAAATCGATTCCCTCAAAAATGTAATATTCTTAACCTTTGTCGGGAGGTTGGTAACAAATTTCATTAGTCACAAATTAATACTCATCTCTACTTATTATTTTTTTAAAAATAATGACAATTTGTCTGGCTACACATCTTTGGAGATGAAGCAAACGTACAAAGTAAAAGCCATGATCTCTACAACACAGAAAAGTAAATTGGAAATGTTAAGTTCAAGTTTCCAGAATAAATCAGGACGCGGAGGTGAAATAATTGACAAGGAGCGAATTGTCGTGGGTTTCCAAGATTACAATAAATACGTTTTATCCTATTCTTACTCCGACACCGCATGGAGGAAGGTGGGGAATAAATCCTGCTCCAATTAAATATCACATTTCAATATGTCAAACATCAGGTCTCAAAGAAAAAAAAAATTAGAAATTCATATTGGTATAACAGAGGTGGATTGTCAGAACAAAACGACAAAAAATGATTTTTTTTTATATATATATATAAATTGAATTTCTGGGAAATAAAATATAGAATTTGTGCGAAATATTCCAGATAATAAGTTATTCTTGTCCGTGATAAAAGAACGCACTCATTCTTATGGTGAAGTGCATGGTAAGGTCCAGAGAGAACCGCGGCTGGTCCGATTCTTCACATTGTCGGATTTTTACACCTGGTCAGGTAAAAAAGACACCGGCTCCTCCCAAACACCTTCATAGAAATGTCTACGGGGTCCTTCCTTCAATGAGATCGTCATACCAAAGAAATGGACATGAGAACAAGCCGATGGGGGAACAAATTCTGAGCGGAGCATGGAAATCACCGTGTGAACATGAGCAATGTTTCTGTTTTTGTGTTTTTTGTTTGTTTTTTTTTGTTTTTTTTATATTTCCGCCTCCGGCTTCAACTGTTTATTGAAAAAAGTAGTGGGGAAAAAAGAGAGGAGGAAGCAGAGAGGTGTCAAGACGATTCGCAGGGGCTGACGAGCGCCCGACAAGTTACAAATGTGTCACAGAGGAGCAGAAACCCAGAGGATTCTTCCCATACAAAAAAGTGTCCAGATTGTGGCTGCACGACCCTCATCATCACACGCTGGTGCAGTTGGGGATTTCTTTTGTGCTTTCACTGTTTGCAATTGTAGAAATGGGACCTTCAGAAGGAAAAAGAAAAAAATGACAAAGTTTAAAAAACGAAGGTAAAAAACAAAAATTAAATCATAATTTTTTTTATAAACTTACTTGTTGAATCATCAAAGTGAATTATTTATTATCCCTCTATATAGCTATTAGCTATCAATCTATTATCTATCCCTCTATCTATCTATCTATCCCTCTATCTATCTATCTATCTATCTATCTATCCCTCTATCTATCTATCTATCTATCCCTCTATCTATCTATCTATCTATCTATCATCTATACCTCTATCTATCTATCCCTCTATCTATCCCTCTATCTATCTATCTATCTATCCCTCTATCTATCTATCTATCTATCTATCTATCCCTCTATCTATCTATTATCTATCTATCTATCTATCTATCCCTCTATCTATCTATCTATCTATCTATCTATCTATCTATCTATCCCTCTATCTATCTATCATCTATACCTCTATCTATCTATCCCTCTATCTATCCCTCTATCTATCTATCTATCTATCTATCTATCTATCCCTCTATCTATCCCTCTATCTATCTATCTATCTATCTATCCCTCTATCTATCTATCTATCTATCTATCCCTCTATCTATCTATCATCTATACCTCTATCTATCTATCCCTCTATCTATCCCTCTATCTATCTATCTATCTATCTATCCCTCTATCTATCTATCCCTCTATCTATCTATCCTTCTATCCTTCTATCCCTCTATCTATCTATCTATCTATCCCTCTATCTATCTATCTATCTATCTATCTATCTATTATCTATCAATCTATTATCTATCAATCTATCTATCTATCTATGTATCTATCTATCCTTCTATCCCTCTATCTATCTATCCCTCAATTATCTATCTATTATCTACCTATTTATCTATCTCTATTATTTATCTATTATCTGTCTATCTATCTATGATCTATCCCTCTATCTATTATCTATCCCTTTATTGTCTATCTATCCATCCCTCTATCTGTCTATCTCTCTCTTATTTATCTATTATCTATCTACGTATGACCTATTATCTATCTATTATCTATATACACTATATCTATTTATCTATCTATTATGTATCTATCTAAAATTCCAAAAACAATAGAGCAGTGCCAACCCAATAAGATGCTTTTTGCAAGATACAAAATAAAAATGCCAGGATTCCCATTTCAAAAAGATGAAAATGGTATTTATTCCAATCTTGTGTACATGGGAGTGCTTAGTGCTGGTATATATACAGTATATGTTTACATTATATATATATATACACACACACACACACACGCTACAGACCAAATGTTTGGACACACCTTCTCATTCAAAGAGTTTTCTTCATTTTCATGACTCTAAAAATTGTAGATTCACATTGAAGGCATCAAAACTATGAATTAGCACATGTGGAATGAAATACTTAACAAAAAAGTGTGAAACAACTGAAAATATGTCTTATATTCTAGGTTCTTCACAGTAGCCACCTTTTGCTGTGATTACTGCTTTGCACACTCTTGGCATTCTCTTGATGAGCTTCAAGAGGTAGTCACCGGAAATGGTTTTCCAACAGTCTTGAAGGAGTTCCCAGAGATGCTTAACACTTGTTGGCCCTTTTGCCTTCAATCTGCGGTCCAGCTCACCCCAAACCATCTCAATTGGGTTCAGGTCTGGTGACTGTGGAGGCCAGGTCATCTGGCGTAGCACCCCATCACTCTCCTTCTTAGTCAAATAGCCCTTACACAGCCTGGAGGAGTGTTTGGGGTCATTGTCCTGTTGAAAAATAAATGATGGTCCAACTAACCCCAAACCGGATGGAATAGCACGCCGCTGCAAGATGCTGTGATA
>NC_134357.1:16674429-16696929 GCF_048569485.1 Anomaloglossus baeobatrachus
GCTAGATAGATAATAGATAGATAGATAGATAGATAGATAGATAGATAGATAGATAGATAGATCCCGCCCACCATTCCTAGGAGTAAGCAGCATTGAAGATGAGCTCCTGAGTTTTTCATCATTTATACCTTGTAATGAGCGAACAGTAAGACAAAACCTTGAAAAATTCGACTCTGTGGAACAGGAAAGCGAGCTGGACTGAGCTGGACTAAAGATTTTTATGAAAAAAGAGGAAATAGAGGATTTAAAGGACATAAGAAAAAACCTGTTGAAGGACAGATCACATACAACAGGAGGACTCCAAACTGACATCTGACACCCAGAGATCTGCACATCCAAAGGTAGGCCCATCCTCCATCCATACCACAACCTACAGACAGTGCTGTAATTACATCTCTGATAAATAAGGATTACTATAAAAATGGAAGATATAAATGTAGAACAAGTAACTGGGCAGAGAGCAGAGCTGGAGACACGGGACACCAGGAGGTCACAGACTCTGGAAATCACATACTCTGAAGGGCAGAAAAGCATTCATGCCCAAAAAGCCATGAAACATGCAAAGATTAGAGAAGAGCCAGAGACCCTCTTTTCTGATTTTACCTCTAAAGAGGAAGATAAAAGGAAAACCAATTATTTATTTTTCACAGACCAGCCCTTAGCCTGGCACACCGCTCTGTGTAAACAATATAAGCATACATCCAAGAACGGCATTAATAAGGGCCGGCAGATCAGAATTAGAAACCAAAAAGAAGACGAGACCAACTCACTGACCATAAACGTGTACAATAACGGCATAATCATGGTACAAGGGGCTGAGGAAAACTTACAGAAATTTGAAGACAGCTTTTCTCAAATTAAACTCCAGGCACAAAACTGCAAAGAACAACAAACCCCAGCAGCCACCATCACCTCTACAGAGACCTCCAGAGACAGAACTGCAGCCCCCAACACTTCACACCCTTCACCAGAGACCCTCAGAGACTGTTTATCTCAACTAGAAAGAGACTTTGTACAATTTAAAGAAGAACTTCAAAGAAATCTTGGTGACAGAAATGCAAATGACCAAGTAATGAATGAGATAAGCAAACTGAGATGTGAATATGCAGCAGTGAATATGCATCTGCAGGAAATAAGAGACGAAATGTGTGAACTGCAGCAAGAAAATGCCCGACTGAGACAGGAGATAACAGAGCTGAAGACTCCTGGACACCTGAAACAGGAGGACGCCATAGAAACACAGAGGAGTGAAGACAACATGGCCCCCACTGGCCAGGAGGGAGCTATGGTAACTAACACCAGTACAGACACCATGGCCTCCACTGGCCAGGAGGGAGCTATGGTAACTAACACCAGTACAGACACCATGGCCTCCACTGGCCAGGAGGGAGCTATGGTAACTAACACCAGTACAGACACCATGGCCTCCACTGGCCAGGAGGGAGCTATGGTAACTAACACCAGTACAGACACCATGGCCTCCACTGGCCAGGAGGGAGCTATGGTAACTAATACCAGTACAGACACCATGGCCTCCACTGGCCAGGAGGGAGCTATGGTAACTAACACCAGTACAGACACCATGGCCTCCACTGGCCAGGACACTGAGATACCAAATAGCTCCAACAGTATGAATGCTCCTGAAAATAACATAAGTGAACCACAAACCAGAAAAACAGAAAAGAGAAGAGAACCAGCCACCAGCAAAATCTCCAGCACAGACCCCCAGCTTCACCCACGTACCCCACCCGTGACCTCACAACGTTTTGATACCATCCTAATAATGGACTCAAATGGGAAATACCTGAAAACATGGCGACTATTTCCAGGAAAAAGGGTCAAAAAAATCCACTGTGCAACTATTGAGCAGGTGACAGCAGTCATCAATAACACACGGTTCACAAGCCCAAATCATATTTTTATACACACAGGAACAAACAATCTGCCAGCCCAACACCAGCAGATCGCAGGACAACTGACCCAACTAGCAAAGACGGCAAAACTAAAATTCCCAGACAGCAAAATAATTCTATCATCTCTGCTCCCAAGAAATGATGTATCCAGCCAAACTACCCAGAACATCAACACGGACCTGACCACCAGAATCAAGGCTGTGCCCGACGTGATCCTGGCACAACACCCCTCCATAAAACACCAACACCTCTATGACGACAAGCACCTAAACAAACAAGGGGTCAGCCTACTGGCCAAAGAGCTGAAGGACATTATACTAAACAGAGACCCCATGCCTGGACTCAACAACAACCAAAATCCCATGGAAAGACCCCCAACAATAAAAAGACAGGAAACCCCAATTTCATCACAGGAGGCCAGAAACAAAGCCCTTCACCCAACATCGGGCCATCAGAGGAGGAGACCACCATGGAGGGGACCATCAGCCCCACACAGAGACATGCAGGGCAGAGATATGGAAGAGATTAGAACCCTGCTCAGCACATTGTGCAGGAAACTAATGTGACTGGATCTAAGATACCTATAAACCAGTCGTAAATCCAGAGTGTCTTACACAGCCGCACTCATTACAAGGTATATACACATGAGGTATATATAGAAAAAAAAAATGACCTCATTCACAATCAGCAGCTGGAACATCCAAGGCCTGAGCACCTCGGCCTTTGGATGTAAAACAAATGACCCCGACTTTATTCAAAGACTGAAGAATATAGACATTCAGATCCTCCTGGAAACATGGACCAGAGCTGAAAACGAATCTCTGGTGCCAATCGGATACAGAGAAATCTCTGTCCCTGCCCTTAAAAATAAAAACATCAAACAGGGCCGCTGCTCAGGAGGAATATTGATCTGGTATAAAGAAGAGCTCCACCAGTACATCAAACCAGTGAAGAGAGGAGGCAGCCACATATGGATCAGAATCAGCAGCTCCATCCTCACCTCTCAGTCCGATGTCTACCTCTGCACCACCTATATACCACCACCAGAGTCCCCCTACTTCAATCCAGACAGCTTTGAGATCTTACAAGAAGAAGCCACCCATTATCAGGTCCTGGGCAAAGTTCTCATCTTTGGAGACCTCAATGCAAGAACAGGGAGAGAAAAAGACTTTCTGACCACAGATGGAAACATCTACATATTTGGGGCAGAGAACGACAGTCACGACTCAGAACACTCAGAGAGAAACAGCTATGACAGTACAGTCAACAAAAGTGGCAAAAAGCTCCTGAACTTATGTAAAAGTTTAGGTCTTCATATTCTTAATGGACGTACAAAGGGAGACTCACTGGGAAGATATACACTAAACTCCCATGTAGGAAGGAGTATAGTAGACTACGCCATTACAGATATGGACCCGGCAAATATTAGCGCCTTCATAGTCACCCCACAAACGCACCTGTCAGACCACAGCCAACTTCTCCTGTACATGAAATCTACAGAGAAACCATCCACACAAAAGCCACAGCAGAGCAGCCTCTACAACCGACCTCCATCCTATAAATGGTCCAAGACGTCAGAAATAAAATATAAAGAGGCTCCCAACAGACCGGAATTACAAGAGATGCTCCACAACTTCTACAGCTACAAGTACAAGTCAAACCCAGAAGGAGTGAATCAAGCTGCAAAAGACCTCAACAAAATATTCCACACCATGGCCAAATTGTCCGACCTCAAACAAGTCAACTACAAGAGGCCAAAAGAAAAGCAGATCAATGGTTGGTTTGACAAAGAGTGTAAAGCCGTTCGAAAGACCCTGAGAACAGCCTCAAACAATAAACACAGAGACCCCAACAACCCAGACTTGAGGGAAGCCTATGACACCATACAAAAGCAGTACAAAACCATCCTCAGGAGGAAGAAGCAGAGCTACATCTCTACCAAACTTAGCCAACTCCAAGACGCCCTCCAAGACAACTCCTTCTGGGAAATATGGAGCCACATGGACACAAAGAGCAAGAAAAAGACTGATACCCATATCAAAATGGCAACATCTGGCTCCAGTACTTCAGAGACCTCTACAAAGACATCCCAAAAGAAGGACTAAGCCAAGAGCAGGAAAACATAACATCAAAACTAAAGGCAATGGAAGAGAAAATCAAAAACTTCCAAAACCCACTGGACACACCAATTACATTACAGGAAGTTGCAGAGAAAATCACTTCCATAAAGTGTAAAAAATCTAGTGGTCTGGATGGAATCCCCCCAGAGATGTTGAAGTACAGCCCACCAGAAATTCAAGCTGCAATGGTTAAACTGTTCAACATTGTGCTGAGTGCTGGCTACTTCCCTCGTACCTGGAACCAAGGACTCATTACACCGATCCACAAGAGTGGGGACAGGTATGACCCTGCCAACTACAGAGGCATATGTGTCAGCAGTAACTTGGGAAAACTGTTCAACAGCATCCTAAACAAAAGGATCATCAGTTTCCTTACCGAGCACAATGTCCTGAGCAAAAGCCAAGCAGGGTTCGTGCCAAACCACCGCACCACGGACCACATCTACACCCTGCACAGTCTCATTCAGAGCCACGTCCACAATACAAAGCATGGGAAGATATACGCCTGCTTTGTAGACTTTAAAAAGGCCTTTGACTCAGTGTGGCACCCGGGCTTGTTCTTAAAAATGCTGGAAAGCGGAATAGGAGGAAAGACCTACGATGTCATCAAAAGCTCCTACACCGAGAACCTCTGCAGCGTGAGTGTGAACGGTAGAAGAACGGCTTATTTCCAGCAGAGCCGAGGAGTCAGACAGGGCTGCAGCCTAAGTCCAACGCTCTTCAATATTTACATCAATGAGCTGGCTGCTGCTCTGGAATCTTCACCTGCTCCAGGTCTCACACTCCATGACGCCCAGGTGAAATTCTTGCTCTATGCAGATGACCTACTGCTGGTGTCACCAACCGAGAAAGGTCTCCAAGACAACCTACAAATTTTGGAGAAATTCAGCTCCACATGGGCACTACCGATCAATCTAAAGAAAACCAACATCATGGTGTTCCAGAAGAGAAAAAGAAGATTTGACCAGCATCCTTCATTTGTCGTAAACGGCTGCACTCTAACAGGAACAGACACATACACCTACTTGGGCCTGGAAATTCACCAGTCAGGGAGCTTCAAACAAGCCATAGAGACCCTGAAAAACAAGGCCTGCAAAACCTTTTATGCCATCCGAAGGAAATTGTATCATCTGAAGCCACCAGTGAGGGTCTGGCTAAAAATCTTCGATTCCATCATTGCTCCAATCCTCCTGTACGGCAGCGAAGTCTGGGGCCCTCACACTTACCAAGATTGGTCAAGGTGGGATTCCAGCCCAACAGAAATATTCCACCTGGAATTCTGTAAGCACCTTCTCCAGGTCCATCGAAGCACCTCCAACAGCGCCTGTCGAGCTGAGCTGGGCAGATTCCCTCTACACCTAGCAGCTCTGAAGAGGTCACTATCATTTCAGGCTCACCTACAGAGTAGCAATCCAAGCTCCCATCACCACAAAGCTCTGATACATATACGTGGGCCAGATGAACCAGGACCCCTGGCACAGCTCTCCCAAACCCAACTGGACAAAATAACCAATCACAGCAGCCTGACAAGAACCAGAATCAGGAAGATGGTAGACGAGGGCCAGGAGAGGTACATCAGTGACTGGAGGACCGACATCAACACCTCACAGAAACTGACCACGTACCAGAGTCTACAGAGAGACTACAGACTGGCCCCGTATCTGGAGAAACTCCCGGACCCCAGAGACCGCAGGACCCTGAGCCGATATAGACTCAGTGCCCACAGTCTAGCCATCGAATCCGGTCGACACAAGCAGAGCTACAAGCCAAGGGAGGACAGACTGTGCCAACACTGTGACCTGGAGGCCCTGGAGGATGAAACCCACTTCCTGCTACACTGCACCAAGTACTCAGCAGTGAGGGACACTCACTTCAGGAGACTCTCCCATCTCTTCCCGGATTTCAGCTCCATGAAGGAGGAAGAGAAAATATATATCCTGCTGGGGGAAGAAGAGAGCGCAGTGGAGATAGCAGCGCGGTATGTGAGCGAATGTCATAGACTTCGAGAAAGAGAACTATGATAAGCCATGGACTCCCATAGCCCCCCATCCCAGATGTGGCCCCCCAATCCCCACCCTGGATATGTCCCATCCACCGTTACCACAGTCCCCACCGTGGATATGCCCCATCATAAGCCATGGACTTCCATAGCCCCCATCCTAGAAGTGCCCCCACAGTCCCCACCCTGGATGTGCCCCATCCATCCTTCCTACAGTCCCCACCCCCCATCCCCACAGCCCCAGCCCCTAATGTACACTTGCTTTGGCAAAACTAATTTGTATTTGGTCCTGCCAATAAAGCTTATTTGATTTGATTTGATTTGATAATAGATAGATAGATAGATAGATAGATAGAGGGATAGATAGATACAGATAGATAGATAGAGGGATAGATAGATAGATAGATAGATAAATAGATAGATAGATAGAGGGATAAATAGATAGATAGATAGATAGATAGATAGATAGATAGATAGAGGGATAGATAGATAGATAGATAGATAGATAGATAGATAGATAGATAGATAGATAGATAGATAGATAGATAGATAGATAGATAGAGGGATAGATAGATAGAGGGATAGATAGATAGAGGGGTAGATAGATAGAGGGATAGATAGAGGGATAGATAGATAGATAGATAGATAGATAGAGGGATAGATAGATAGATAGATAGATAGATAGATAGATAGAGGGATAGAGGGATAGATAGATAGATAGAGGGATAGATAGATAGATAGATAGAGGGATAGATAGATAGATAGATAGATAGATAGAGGGATAGATAGATAGATAGATAGATTGATAGATAGATAGAGGGATAGATAGATAGATAGATAGATAGAGGGATAGATAATAGATAGATAGATAGATAGATAGAGGGATAGATAATAGATAGATAGATAGATAGATAGAGGGATAGATAGATAGAGGGATAGATAGATAGAGGGATAGATAGATAGAGGGATAGATAGATAGATAGATAGATAGATAGATAGATAGATAGATAGATAGATAGAGGGATATATATATAGATAGATAGATAGATAGATAGATAGAGGGATAGATAGATAGAGAGATAGATAGATAGATAGAGGGATAGATAGATAGAGGGATATATAGATAGATAGATAGATAGATAGATAGAAGAGGGATAGATAGATAGAGGGATAGATAGATAGATAGATAGAGGGATAGATAGATAGATAGAGGGATAGATAGATAGATAGATAGAGGGATAGATAGAGGGATAGATAGATAGATAGATAGATAGATAGATAGATAGAGGGATAGATAGAGGGATAGATAGATAGAGGGATAGATAGATAGATAGATAGATAGATAGATAGATAGAGGGATAGATAGATAGATAGCTAGAGGGATAGATAGAGGGATAGATAGATAGAGGGATAGATAATAGATAGATAGAGGGATAGATGGATAGAGGGATAGATAGATAATAGATAGATAATAGAATATTGTATATACCCTTTAATACAGATAATATCAGATAATGCAGCGCTGCCTCCTGATTGGCTGACGGCTGCACATTAATAATACAATGTCTTGCCCGTTGCTCAATAGACCCAGAAGTCTCATTATTGTGTAACACTAATCTGCTGCGGATCCTCTGATGCGGCCATCGCTCTGTAAACGCTTTTTCTAATCAAATTTGCCTTCGCCTTGAACCCTAACACTCCGCCTGCACTGGAAACACATTACCATGATGACAAAGTAATAATGGATGTGACATGTCAATCAGCGCAGAGGTCACAGAACAGCGAGGGAGGCGGCTCCCGGCCCGGACAAGTCATGTGGAACCCATTCATTACGCTGCTGCCATGCCGGTCCTGGAAGCCGCCTGATACTTGATTAATTGACTAGATTCACTTTGCTGAGCGCTGACTTTGCATCAGAGGAAGATGCATCTGCCCTGAAATTACCAATGACTCGGGCGTCCAGCTCCTTGTCCGTCAGCTCCTCCTCCGTGAAGTTGCTGAGCGATATTTTGGGCGCGTTGTCGTTTTGGCTGACGGACCCGATCATTTCCTGTTCTTTGTCATGTTGAACCTGAGCATAAATATTAATCCATGGGATTTTCCTGTTGATAAAATATTTAGATTTTTCAAAGTTTTGTTTAGTTTTTTTATGAAATGTGCAAAAAAAATAAAACTTTTTCATGTTCATTTATCAGGTAAACAAATAAAAAATGACAAAAAAAATAAAAATATAGATATTAGACAAAATTTGGCCAAACCTGTGATACTGACGGCCTAAAGTGTAGAGATGGTGGAAGGGAGTGGGGGTTACTGATGACCCCAAATATTAATGGTGGGAGATAAGGAGCTGCCAAATGGGTCAAAAAGTGTAATGGAAGTCATGGAAGTAGTATGGCCAGGGAGAGCCAACAAGCCATTGTCCGGAGTATTTAAATAAAGGGTTAAGGTGTTATGGAAGTAATATGGCCAGGGAGAGCCAACAAGCCATTGTCCGGAGTATTTAAATAAAGGGTTAAGGTAAAAAGTAAATTTCTGTCTTTTGCTCTGAATAAAGGGGGCTTTACATGCTGCAACATCGCTAATGCGGAGTCGTTGGGGTCACGGAATTTGTGACGCACATCCGGCCGCATTAGCGATGTTGCTGCGTGTGACACCGATGAGCGATTTTGCATCGTTGCAAAAACGTGCAAAATCGCTCATCGGTGACATGGGGGTCCATTCTCGATTATCGTTACTGCAGCAGTAACAATGTAGTTCGTCGCTCCTGCGGCAGCACACATCGCTATGTGTGACGCCGCAGGAGCGAGGAAACTCTCCTTATCTGCCTCCCGGCCGCTATGAGGAAGGAAGGAGGTGGGCGGGATGTTACGTCCCGCTCATCTCCGCCCCTCCGCTGCTATTGGGCGGCCGCTCAGTGACGTCGCTGTGACGCCGCACGGACCGCCCCCTTAGAAAGGAGGCGGTTCGCTGGTCACAGCGACGTCGCCGGGCAGGTAAGTATGTGTTACGGGTCTGGGCGATGTTGTGCGGCACGGGCAGCGATTTGCCCATGTCGCGCAACAGATGGGGGCGGGTACCCACACTAGCGATATCGGGACCGATATTGCAGCGTGTAAAGTAGCCTTAACTCTTTGTATATTTGATGCTGTAAACTCCAAACATTTATATCTTGTTCATTTTGGTTTACGGTAATGCACAATTTTCTCTTACTTTGAACCCTTGCTTTGGTCTAGTCCATAAAGCCCCAAAATCCCATGTTTTACACATTGCTCCCCTCTCACAGCACTCAGTCTCACCATCACAGAAAAAGATAACTTGCAGATGCATCCCCCTCCTCCCTGTCTAACTTATCCTTTATTTATGAATTTAAACTAGAAGTATATTTTGTGGACTGAGAAGGTTTCTGAACATTTACTGAGATCATGAAAGTGGAGGAAAAGGAATAAAAATGCTAAGCGCATAACAAGTAACTAGGGACTGAGCATCAGTAAAGGCATGGCTTCAGTACAAGGCAAATCTATAGTACCAGGCACAGCTGCAGTACCAAGTACCCTATGGAAAATCTTATACAAAGGGATCTGGTGCAAGGTCAAAAAGTAGAATTAGTTTAGCAGAATCGGTTCTACCTCACCCTAACAAACATATTTTTACAGTTTTTAACTGCATTACTTTTATGGGATAACTTAGTTTATGTGACTTATGTTAGCGGCTGCGTCTGGACCTTACTTTATCTGAGAAGGTGTATAACGATTTATCTATCAATGGTGCAGAGGAACAAATCATACACAGAACCAGTTGTGAAGGAGTCCAAACCATTTCTTCAAGGTGTACCTGTGACAGTTACCAGTCAAATTGTCCTAACCAATGGAGAAGATGGAAGGAAAACTCCTCAATGGGAAAATCTTCAAAAGTTTCCTTTGACATTATTTCACATCTGTACTATTATACCGCTAAGAGTTCAACTTTCCCAGATTCTCTGCGCTAATTAAACCTGGTGTCTGCGCTCTGCCCAAAGCTGGCATCGGTGAAATAAGTTTCTATTTTATGTGATTTCTGTTGTGTGTATTTTAGATCTGAAGTCAACAACAGTGGTATTAAATTAAGACACGAGGGACTATAGATGGAGCTAGATAAAGAAGTTTAAAGGCTTAGCTTGTAAGGTCGGAGGAAAAAGATAAAACTCTATCACATTCAACCTATTATTTTCATGCCAAGTTGATCCTGAGAAAGCAAAAACAAATCCTCTGTAAAGTGGCTGCCAATTTATGTTCATTTAAAGGGAGGAAATTCCTTCTCAACCCCAGATAGGACAATCACAATAAATCCCCCAAACCATCATACATATCACAGAAATGTAATACACATAACTAGATACAATGTATCTAATTCTAAGATAACATCCACAATTCTTTTGAAAAATAAATGTATTTTGCAAAATAAACCACTGATAGTCCTATCTTTTGGGTAGGTTTGATTAGTGGGAGTCAGACTCACAGGTACCTCACTGATGAGCAGAATATGGAAGCTTTAGTATGTGTTTCAAGGTAGAGGGACTGAGCAGCAGTAAAGGCATGGCTTCAGTACAAGGCAAATCTGTAGTACCAGTCAAGGCTGCTGTACCAAGTACAGCTATAGTACCAGGCTAAGCTACAGTACCAAGTACAGCTATAGTACCATTCCCAGCTGCAGTACCAAGTACAGCTATAGTACCAGTCACATCTGCAGTACCAAGTACAGCTATAGTACCAGTCACATCTGCAGTACCAAGTACAGCTATAGTACCCATCACAGCTGCAGTACCAAGTACAGCTATAGTACTAGTCACATCTGCAGTAACAAGTACAGCTATAGTACCAGTCACAGCTGCAGTACCAAGTACAACTATAGTACCAGTCACATCTGCAGTACCAAGTACAGCTATAGTACCAATAACCGCTGCAGTACCAAGTAAGCTATAGTACCAGTCACAGCTGCAGTACCAAGTACACCTATAGTACCAGTCACAGCTGCAGTACCAAGTACAGCTATAGTACCAGTCACATCTGCAGTACCAAGTACAGCTATAGTACCAATAACAGCTGCAGTACCAAGTACAGCTATAGTACCAGTCACAGCTGCAGTACCAAGTACAGCTATAGTACCAGTCACAGCTGCAGTACCATTCACAACTGCAGTACCAGGCTCAGCTGCAGTACTAGGTATAGAGAAATACCTTCTCATGGAGTGCCACATTATTTAATTCTGCTGGCCAGACTGATAGATATTGTCTAATAAGTAAGGGTATGCCTCTAGTAAATATAACTCATTAAAATTTAATAACAATTCACCAACACATCCAGTTTCTATAGTGTGAAGATGGTCATGACATGAAATAACTATCTCTCCTTCCTCAGTGTAGTATGAGACTTAAATCCTTCAAGACCAATTGATTATCTGTTTTTGCGTTTTCGTATTTTTTCCCATCCCTTCTTTAAAACAACATACTTTTTTCCTTTAAAATACTGTAGTCATACATGGGCATGATTTGTTTGCTTTTCGTTTGTTTGTTGTATTTTTTTTTCTTTTGCAAAATGAGCCATAGTTTTGAATGACAGCAATCATTTTACAACATAATTTACTGAAAAATGGGGAAAGAAAGTTCCATATGTGGTGAAATCGTGAGAAGAAATATGCAATTTTCCCATTGATTTTTTTTTGCTTTTTTTTGTTTCTTTCTTTTTCTTGTAGTTCAATTGATGGTTTAAATAATTTTAGATTTTGGGACGGCTGCATACAGTCAATGTGATGATGTACCCATAAATACACTATATTTATTTATATTATTTGGACACAAAAGAGTTAAAGGGATTCTCCACTTTGGGCAAGCCTTTACAGCAAGCTGGAAAGTGTCCCAGAAGCTGCGACCACTTTCAGCCCCATCAGCTTTAGTGTTTTAGGAAGCCTTGCATCAAGTGTTTTGGTTCCCTGCAGCACCCCCGCAAGGGAGATGAAGAATTACACAATGCCTATTGAAATTACTGGGTTAATACAGAACAGGTCCTCCACATCAAGAAATGCTCTTTTTAAGAGCTTTGTGAGGACAGTCAATATACGGCTTCTCTATTTCTTACCAAATTTACTCAAATGCATATATAAAAATAAATCTACTGGAATGGAATTAGTCATTTAAAGGGATGGCAATACTATTTCTATTAGTTAGCACCACCTGAGAGGATCGCTGAAACGCGCGTCGGGGCATAGCGACATGCTTTGGATCATTTACTGACCACACAGAAGGTATAATTTCCTTTACAGATCAGTACATTTTTACACTTTATTTTTCTGATATTCAGGATATTTATACCATATCTTTTTCATATATACCATATCACTTTGATATTCAATTTTGCACTGTGCACCTTGTTATATATGATAAATAGATATCTATTTAAATAATAGTGGTCATTGCATTAAGCACTGTATTTTTCCTGGTAAACCGCTGCTATTATTTATGGGACTTTCTCCTGCCTAGTATTTCTATGGATTTGTAATAAATATTTATTTTAATTATTGAATACAAATATTAATTTTAATATCAATTTCATCATCATTTCCTTTATTTATTGTATCCCTATGTATTCTTATTTAAAGGTTTTTTGATAATTATTGACATTTAATGGTGATTTTATACGGAAAATTTGATCATTTTTTCTATTAGGCAAAATGTTAAGAGCCTAAATGCCCCGAAAAAAACTATTTGTGAATTATGAAGGCATTAAAGCAAATGTAGGGTGGCTCCAAAATCAATGAAATGTATCAGAGTGAACATACCGTATACATTAACACATTACCAAAGGAGTTTGTTTGCATTTTATTACATTGTTTATTGTATTTACATTTTTGATCTTGTAAGTTTTTGAAAGTTCTTCCATTAATGCTGCAAAATTCTTTGAACATTCCAACTTTTGGCCCACCCTGTCTATGAATGTAGGACATATTAGCTGACATATAGGTGTAGTTATAATATTCGGTACCTTACCTTTTAAATTTGTAGATTAAAAAAACAGCCAAACCCACAAAAACAACAGAAAGAAGCATTAACATGGCGGAGCTGCTGTGACTGGCGCTGTTATCCACCAGGGGCGCTAGGAGGGAAACAGAAACATGGTGAATTCATGATGAACCTTCAACATGTAAAGCTGCAATGTAAAATGTACTAAAGGGTTCCAATGAATCCTCGGAGGTGGGGTAAACCCCTCGTGGGCGGGGCATAGCATAATTAAGTCGGGTGTTCTACATATTTTTATGATGTGTAATTGGACTGGTTGTGCGGTCTGTTGTTTTGGACAGTCCTTATAGTTCTCTATTTTAACAGTGTGTTTTTTGTCTTGTTTAGTTGCTTGGTACCCACCCCTTTTTCTATTCCTCCCTCTATTTCCCCCCTCCTTCTTCTTACCTCCCCACCCCTTATTATCTTCTATCTCTTTGTCCTAATTTACCCCAAATTTCGTGGAATAAAATGAATGGATGAAGTTCGCCTGCCAACATGATGACATCTTAACATCTACATGCCGGAACCCACCAAGCACAGCAGGCAATGAAGACGCACAGCAATTCTGCGATATCGCAATTTTAACTTATAACCTTATGTTCGGGTGCTATTGGATTACTCTTTTGTATTCATATCTAAGTGTCCTGTTAGTTATTGCCATATCTGTTATTGATGAGTTGGTTATCCATCTTATGCCCCTATTTTCAAGCTTTCTCTCTTCTTTCTTACATGGTGCATCTCTGCACAATTAGGAAATGCTTTATCATCTTTCTTACTTTGCTGAGCAGTATTTGCTGTGCAATCCTTGCTTCTGCTGCGTAGAGTGGGTGGCGGCATGTTTTCTTTTGGAGAGGGCAGGAGCTTTCTACCGTGCTGTATTGGGAGTATCTTTCTCCCCAGTATACAGAATTAGCAGTTGTTGTAATTCATTCGGAGGGGGTTACACCCTGTGACACGTCATTGGGAGTGTCCGTTGACTGGATACTGCCGTGGCGGCGTCCCTAATAGCGGGGCCGGAATACATCGGTGACGCCACAGGAAGTTTTCTTCCATCCGGTCCCCGCTGTGGACTCCGGATCTCGGCTGTGTTCAGGTCTCCGGAGCTCTCAGTGACGCACGCGTGGTGGGTGGATCTGAGCATTCGTGGGTACTTATTTAAGGTCAGACTTGTGCACTTCTTTTATCCGTCCCCTGACGAAGCATACCTGACGCGAAACACGTGTTGGGACGCCGGTCCCCACGTGTCTTACCCCGGTTTATAAGTGATCTGGCCTGGTCAGTAGTGCTGCCTTTATTTAGTTTGCTGCACATGGAAGGTTTTCACTCCATGTAAGCTTGTGGTTCACTTCGATGCAGCTCCACTTGTGGGCCTGGGCAAATGCCCATAGTTTTTCAGGGATCACTTTGGAGTGCAAAAACCCTCTTTTTTCTCCTTCTCCGGGACATGTGGGGTTCTTTCCCCTTCAGCATCTGCCCTCCGGTTCTACTATTTATAACTGTTTTCACTTTTTGTACCTTACAGCACTTACTATAATAAATATTTAATATATTTCTAAATTTTGCTTGTGTTGGTACTCCTTTTATGTAGCAAATTTAAAGACTCTATCTGCTGCTAATTCTATGTTCTATGAGTTGTTGCTTGTAGTAATGCGATCTATTTATGGTCCTTGTTTATTTAAAATAATTAAGTCTAATGCAGCAAATGAAATGTTAAGGGATTTTTTTTTTTTTTTTTAAATTTAGACAATCTTTGTATGAAATTCAAAACATAAGAATGTATCAGTATCATAAATGACACAAATAGAGGTGGGTCTTTTCTTTTTAGATTTGCACTTAGGCCGAGGAGCTTCAAGTTACAAGCAACCTGGTGATGTAGGTGAAAGGTGCGGAAAGTGTCAAAAAAAATAATTTTGTGGCAAACCAAGAATTCTCCCCCAACTCCTTATTCCAGATGCAAACACTTCCCGTAGCAGCGTATTTCATATGCCAAGGAAAAGATACAATAGAACAGAACAGTCGTCAGACGCTCGTAGGGAAAGTTATCTGAAGGTCACTATCAGCCCGGAGCTGACAATGAACAAATGCATCTGATTCAGAAACATTAAAAAACAACTTTAACGACCTTGTGGAAAGAAACAATAAATGCAAAAAAAAAAAAAAAAAAAAGGAAAATAATTTAATTAGGAAAAAGGAATAAATGAATACTTTGAAAAATAAGTTTGTGGTTTAAAAAAAAACTTAAATATGTTGGTTTTTTTAACCCTTTTAATCCTTGGCTATATTTCTGGCCATAATAAATATAGTGAAACAGAGGATTGGGGAAAAGAGAAAAAAAAAAAACAAATACAAAAAGAAATAAATCCTGATTGTGAAGACGTAGACATAGACGTAGACATAGACAATATTAGAATTTTATGGAAAAAAAGTTGTTTTTTCCTTTTTTGACTCACCTAAAGTAAGCTGGGTGACGTATACAAATATCTGGACTCCGGGTTTTAACTCAAACATTATTAGGTTTTGATTGAGGGCGCTGAAAAGAGACTCTACAATCTGCAAATTATAATAAAAAAAACAATTAAGAAGGCCCGTTACAATCCATACAATACAAATATCCGGCCACATCCACACTAGTGTGCGCTACCAGTGCCCAGGGAAAAGCAAATATTATGCGCCCCAAGAACCACCGCTCCAGTATTGAACCTCTTATCACCCAAGTTCATGAACTGTAATTTGAGGAAACATCTGATGTAATTACAGGTTGTGTTTTGACCTCCTATTTTTTTTAATTTGGTTGCTAAAATTTTATAAACACAAAGTTATATGTTCTAACATTATTTTTTTACTGCATTTTTGCAGCAAATTTATTTCTCCAAGCCTATCTATGAGTTTAGCTTTAAGTCTAGCCTTTTCCTTAACCCTAGCCCTCAGTCTAGCTCTATCACTGACTCTAGGCCTAAACCTAATCCTAAAGCTGGGTTCACATGTCTTGTAGTCATGTGCTATCATGGATCCATTAAAGATCCATTTTCAAAAAGATGGCATATATCAGTTTCCCAACAGATCCGTTTTAACAAATGACTAAAGAACATGTGAACTTAGCCTTAGCCTAATCCTAGCCCCAAGTATAATCCTAACCCAAAGTCTAAACCTAAACAGAGTCCTAAATGTAACCATGAGCCCAACCTGAGCCCTAAGCCTATCAGTAGACCTAAACTTAATCCTAGCCCTAAGGATTTTGCCGCGGATTTCTCGCGGAAAAGCCGCGGATTTCCCGAAAATCTGCAGCAGCAGCACTTCCCAGCCATTTCTATGGCTTTTTGGAAATGCTGTGCCCATGCTGCGGATTTTTCCGCGGCGGATTTGGTGCGGATTTTGATCCGGAAAAATCTGCAACATGTCAATTATTGTTGCGGATTTTGATCCGGATTTTGGCTTCAGAATTGGGAAAAAAAAAAAATCCGCACCAAAATCCGCGGCAATTCCGCACCTTTGAAAAGGTGCGGATTTTGCGGGAAAGCCGCGGATTTTCATGCAGAAAAATCTGCAGCAACATTCTACCGTGGACACATAGCCTAAGTCTTCCTCTATCACTGTATCTAGCCCTAAACCTAAGCATAAACCTAACCCTAAGCATAACCCCAGCCCTAAGTCTAAACCTCAACTGAGTCCTACGTGTACCCATGAGCCTAACCTGAGCACTAAGCATAGCAGTGGCCCTAAATGTAACCCTAGCCCTAAGTCTAGTTATATCACTGACTCTAGCCCCGAACCTAACCCTAAGCATAATCCTAGCTCTAAGTATAATCCCAGCCCTAAGATAAAACCTCAACTGAGTCCTAAGTCCTAACCATGAGCCTAAGCTAAGCCTAAGCCTATCTGTAGCCCTAAATGTAACTAGTCCTAAATCTAATTAGATCGCTGACTCTAATCCTAAACTTAACTCTAAGCATAATCCTAGCCCTAAGTCTAAACCTCAACTGAATCCTAAGTGCATCCATGAGCCTAAGCGGAGCCCTAAGCCTATCAGTAGCTCTAAACTTAACCCCAGCCCTAAGTGTAACCCTTCCCCTAAGCATAACTCAATCCCTAGATCTAACCCTAGTCAGAATTAATAAAAGGGTAAAAATTTGAAAGCAGCTCTTAGTAATCGATGAGGACAATATTTAGACATATGCACCGAGATATATTTCTGTTAGCTTTGCTGCTGATTATGCATAGCCCAGCAGATGAGATGTGTTTATTAGCAACTGCTGGGCTCTGCATAGGCAGCAACTGAGAAGTCATAGGACACGTCATTATGCTGAGCTTTACCTCTCTTGCAGCTGGTGATAAATTCACCATTCCTGCACATAAGGTGTGTTTCCAGGCATTGATCACTTGATAGTAGGGGTGGAAGGGGATGTGTAAAATCTTTCGCCCCCACAGATGTTTAAGCCGGGGCATCTGCACATTTTCCCTCCCTCCATGCTACACCAAAGCCCATCACATGGGCAAAAACTTGAATTTGGCAACAGAACTATGAACATTCGATCCTTGCACTCACATGCTCCAGGTCGGCTTTGCTTCCTTTCCTCCTTTCACTGATATTTTTGGGTGGTAATATAAAAAGTTCGGCTGAAGTTGGGAGACCCGGGAACATGGCTACGAGAATGTGCTCATCGGGAATACTGGTTACCTGAAATGATTTGTATAGAAATATATAGTCACACAACAAAAACATAAACATATACATGATAGGGTCAGATTTATGGCACCAGACCCAAAACCCAGACATAAAAGAATACTATGGTCCAAGTCCGGTCTGGTAAAGACTGCATAATACAGACATCGTAATCATATTGCAAAAATGCTACATTTGTATCATGTTGGAGGTGCGGAATGTCGTGTTTTTAAATTTTATGTTCTATATATTTACTATTTTGTAACCATTGAGTTTCTTTCGTTCTTTTTTTGCAGAGGGTCCTCTGATATTTGCCAAATTTTACAAAGTCTGCACTTTTCAAACAATTTGGCGCAAATAGTTTCATTTATTGACTTTTCTTAAACTAGCCTCGGATTGTGTGACGATGTATAGATGCGGTTCTATTTTTCTGGGAGTGACATTTTTGAAGATGTTTCCACCCAGAGAGATCAAATATAAAAAGTGCCCCAAAAATACTTTTTGATACCTGATAAAGGGTGCAGGTCACCCTCGAAACGTGTTGTTTTACAAGAAAGGAATTTTCTTCCAACCGAGCTTGAGATAGCGCCTCTACATTGTCAAAGTTTTTTTCTTAGAAATGACTGATTCTGTCACTTGTTAGTAGAGATGAGCAAACTGAGTTCTAGAGACGAGATTCTTAGTGCCAGGAAGGGGTTAAAAAACTCTTCTATTTGTCTCTCCTTGGCCCACCCAATATGTCTTCAGCTGTTGGTCCTGTGATCGGCTCCCTTATGTCATGGGGTGAGAGGGGACAACAGGGGACAGGGGTTCCTAAAATTGCCCTCAGAATAGTGGGCCCTAGCTGTCAGTGATCCCAGAGATACTTTTAATGGTGAAGATGTCTGGGCTACCTTCCTTGCCCTGCTTCTGGACAGCCCTGATCTAAAACCTCCTCTGCCCTAACCCAAGAGAGGGCCAAGACAGGAGTGGTTGAATCCATGTGTGATAAGGAGGAAATAAAGAGCAGGGAGGAAATAACTGGACACCTTAGATATAAGACAATACGTGATAAGGAAGAAATAAAAAGCAGGGAGGAAACAACCAGATTCATAGATATTAAACAATACGTGATAAGGAGGAAATAAAGAGCAGGGAGGAATAACCGGCCCTGTAGATATAAGACAATACGTTATAAGGAGGAAATAAAGAACAGGGAGATAGTAACCAGATACGTAGATATAAGACAATATGTGTTAAGGAGGAAATAAAGAGCAGGGAGGAAATAACCAGACACGTACAGTACAGACCAAAAGTTTGGACACACCTTCTCATCTCTAGAACAATTGTTAAGAGGAGACTTTGTGCAGCAGGCCTTAATGGTAAAATAGCTGCTAGGAAACCACTGCTAAGGACAGGCAACATAGGAGAAAGAGCTGTGGAAAATAAAGCGCAATAGGGTCTTACCCTTATAGGTACAGGGCAAAGGTGGGGGCAGCAATAATACTCACCAACTGTAGTTGTGAAAGTCACAACTACTATAATCGCATGTAGAAATGGACCACGGCAGCGGCAACCCAAGTGGCAGATAACAGAGAGAGGTAGAAAAACGGGTTTCAGTGAGCCGCGCCAATGATCACAAGTCTGAAGATCAGATTAATGTGACTTTATTGCTGCATAGGTCTACGCGTTTCAGGAGCTCTGCCCCCTTCCTCAGGACCATAGAGAAGACAACATCAAATCTCAACTTGATGTTGATTTTGATTTGATGTTGATTTGAGCTCCTCTCTCTGTTATAAGGACAAGCAACAAGCAGAAGAGACTTGTTTGGGCTAAAGAACACAAGGAATGGACATTAGACCAGTGGAAATCTGTGCTTTGGTCTAACGAGTCCAAATTTGAGATCTTTGGATCAAACCACCGTGTCTTTGTAGAAAAGGTGAACGGATGGACTCTACATGGCTGGTTCCCACCGTGAAGCATGGAGGAGGAGGTGTGATGGTGTGGGGGGGCTTTACTGGTGACAATGTTGGGGATTTATTCAAAATTGAAGGCATACAGAACCAGCATGGCTACCACAGCATCTTGCAGCGGCGTGCTATTCCATCCGATTTGCGTTTAGTTGGACCATCATTTATTTTTCAACAGGACAATGACCCCAAACACACCTCCAGGCTGTGTAAGGGCTATTTGCCTAAGAAGGAGAGTGATGGGATGCTACGCCAGATGACCTGGCCTCCACAGTCACCAGACCTGAACCCAATCGAGATGGTTTGGGGTGAGCTGAACCGCAGAGAGAAGGCAAAAGGGCCAACAAGTGCTAAGCATCTCTGGGAACTCCTTCAAGACTGTTGGAAAACCATTTCTGGTGACTACGTCTTCAACCTCATCAAGAGAATGCCAAGAGTGTGCAAAGCAGTGATCAAAGCAAAAGGAGGCGACTGTGAAGAACCTAGAATATAAGACATATTTTCAGTTGTTTCACACTTTTTAAATTATTTCATTCCACATGTGATAATTCATAGTTTTGATGCCTTCAATGTGAATCTACAATTTTCAGAGTCTTGAAAATAAAGAAAACTCTTTGAATGAGAAGGTGTGTCCAAACGTTTGGTCTGTACTGTATATTTAAGATAATATGTGATAAGGAGAAAATAAAGGCAGGAAGGAAACAACCAGACACGTTTATATAAGACAATACGTGATAAGGAAGAAATAAATAGCAGGGAGGAAATAACCAGACATGTTTATATAAGACAATATGTGATAAGGAAGAAATAAATAGCAGGGAGGAAATATCCAGACACATAAATATAAGACAATATGTGATAAGGGGGAAATAAAGAGAGGGGAGAAAATAACCAGACACGTAAATATAAGACAATATGTGATAAGGGGGAAATAAAGAGCGGGGAGAAAATAACCAGACATGTAGCTATAAGACAATACGTGGTAAGAAGGAAATAAAGAGCAGGGAGGAACTAACCAGACATGTAGCTATAAGACAATACGTGGTAAGGGGGAAATAAAGACCGGGGAGAAAATAACCAGACATGTAGATATAAGACAATATGTGATAAGGGGGAAATAAACGGCGGGGAGAAAATAACCAGACATGTAGATATAAGACAATATGTGATAAGAAAGAAATAAAGAGCAGGGAGGAATTAACCAGGCATGTAGCTATAAGACAATATGTGTTAAGAAGGAAATAAGGAGCAGGGAGGAAATAACCAGATGACTAGAGGATTTCCAAAGCATATCTACAGCACGTAATAAATCACCAGCAACTGGGACACAACAGCACACAAACCGGATTAGCAAAAGCTATAGTCGGCTTGGGAAGACAGAATCCTCTATCTTAAAAAGGTGGAGAGTAACTAACTCTAGTCTCTGCAAGCCTTCTGGTTACCTTTTGGATCACATGTTGTGGGAGACCGAACTCCTGCAAACCTGATCCCTAATGAGCACACAGCTGGTCAACGCCAGAGTCTAACTGTGTAAACCATGTCTGATGCCGCCATGACACTTGGTGAGTTTAGAGGCAAACACCGTGTGACACCTTGTCTTCTATCTTTTTCTTTTTGGGGTCTTAAGCGCAGGCATTTGTCACTGGACCCCATGCTATCACATAGGGTGTAATGTATCTCACTGAGAGAAAACAAAAAGACAATGGGAGGAATGTTGGCGGGAGAGGTTGGGTGGAGCCAAGGTGAAGTGAATAAGAGGCTTTTTTTAACCCCTTATCTGAATTTTTGGGTAACTCACCACAGGACAAATTCGAGTCAATCTGCTCAATTTGAGTTTTCAGCACCTTTGCTGACTTTTTCATTTTGCATTTTTGTACGTCGGATTTTTTTTTTAATTTTCAAGTATAAAAAAAATACATAACGGTTCTTTAAATCATCATTAAAGTGTTTCTGAAAATTAAGAAAAAAATATCTGATACAATTACTTTATAAAAATGACTATTATAATTACTACTACAACCCAAAACACATCATCTAATAAATCTTATTAAAAGAAAAAAAAAAGAAAAATATATCTAAACCCTATAATCTAATTATAGTAAAATCTAATTATTAGCTTTTTTTTCTGCTAATAAAAAAAAAAAATCATTAACAAATTGCAAAAATAAATGAGTTGATATATAATTTCATCACTGCAGTAGATTAATTTCTACTAAATAATATGAAAAAAATTGAAATTTAATTTGATACAAATCCAAGGAGGTAAATAAAATCTAAAAAAAGAGATAAGCGGCCACTTTTTGTTCTGATGATTTTGGCTTATCTTGTTCCTCCTTTTATTATTTCGGAGCATCTTGGAGGAAATCTCCGCGGCTGGAATAGGACTCGTGCGGGACGTTTGGCCTATAATAAACTCTCAAGATATGAGTCATATTGATTACAGACGTCTTATGTCTCCGGAAGAAGCTCCATAAGACAGAGCTCGGACTGCGCCGCAGACTCATTCACTTACTCTTAAATGAAATATCCCATATTTCTACAGTGAGCGGACCCTAATTAATTGCTCGTTACGCGGGAATGTCTTATTAGATTAGGGCTGACATCCATAATATAAGAGAACGAGTCAATCACAGTTAATCATGTTCCGGCGAGGGCTGAAGCAAATGAATGATGATTAGCCTCTTCCCACCAGCAGTCAGCATGGAGGCCGGGCCAAAAAAGTGGGATCGGAAAGACGGAAAATAGTAAAAAAAACATACATTTACAGAATGGGCTAAAAAATAGCATAGAATAAAATAAACAGGAATGACTGCAATCCGTTCCGTGCAC
>NC_134357.1:16711929-16846929 GCF_048569485.1 Anomaloglossus baeobatrachus
AGAGAGTGAGAGAGTGAGAGTGAGAGAGTGAGAGTGAGAGAGTGAGAGAGAGTGAGAGAGAGAGAGTGAGAATGAGAGTGTGAGAGTGAGAGAGTGAGAGTGAGAATGAGAGTGTGAGAGTGAGAGAGAGAGAGTGAGAGAGAGAGAGTGAGAGAGTGAGAGTGAAAATGAGAGAGTGAGAGAGAGTGAGAGAGAGAGAGTGAGAATGAGAGTGTGAGAGTGAGAGAGAGAGAGTGAGAGAGAGAGAGTGAGAGAGTGAGAGTGAGAATGAGAGAGTGAGAGAGAGAGTGAGAGAGTGAGAGTGAGAATGAGAGTGTGAGAGTGAGAGAGTGAGAGTGAGAGAGTGAGAATGAGAGAGTGAGAGAGAGAGTGAGAGAGTGAGAGTGAGAATGAGAGTGTGAGAGTGAGAGAGTGAGAATGAGAGAGTGAGAGAGAGAGTGAGAGAGTGAGAGTGAGAATGAGAGTGAGAGTGAGAGAGAGAGAGAGAGAGTGAGAGAGTGAGAGTGAGAGAGTGAGAGTGAGAGTGAGAGAGAGAGAGAAAAAAAAAACAAAACGGATCCGGATCGTGCACCTGGAATCCCGCGTCCGGGTCGGACTCGGATCTGCAGCTCAAACCGTGCGGATCAGATTTTGCCGATCCGGGTCCAATCAACACTACTGATAATCTGTCAGTGAGCTTGAAATGACGGGAGCTTATAGAGGTTGTCTTTCGCCTTCTGAGCTCCTCTCGGCTCACATGTGATTACAAAGTCCAGCTCAATTTTCATGTGGTCATAAATGATATATACATATACATGACTGATTTTCATTTTCCCCCGTACTTGTTACCGTTTAGGAGAAGGCCACCCCAAAAAGACTTATGGAAATGTAAGTATTTTAAATTAAAAATTCATTGTTGTAATGGGGTTCCATTAATTTTTTCTAGAATGATAACGGTCTGTCTTCCTGTCTGCAGAATGAGTTAACTGAGAATCTGTCAGTGAGCTTGGTATGACGCAGGAGTGTTTATCGCTTGTTTTCAGTCTTCTGACCTCATGTCTGGAGATGAGAAAATCAATTCAAAGTGAATCGAAGGTGCCTCGAATTTCACAAAAAAATTCGAATTACAGAATCGGAATATTTTAAGATATGCTTAATGCAAATCCAGTAAAATGGCCACTTTGCTACATTCTGAAGGGCTGGTAAGGAGTAATATACAGCACGTGTCTCATATAAACCCTTCCCGGACCTGAGCTGTTGCGCTAACAGCACAATCCAAAGGCTCTAAAGAATCATCATGACGCGTAATAAAGTCATCGCCAGAGGGAGAGACTGATGGAGACCGTGGAGCTGGATCAATTTATTTATTTAATTATTTATTTAATTTATTATTATTTATTACCCTTTGAATTCTAATTGAATTTCCCAAATTAATTTAAACGAATCTGCAAAATTTGATTTTTTTTTTTACTCCTCTAAAATAATTTGTCAAATTTCAGCTCAACTTTCACCTGGTCAAAAATCAAAGGATGATCACATTTAAAAAAAAAAAAAAAAAAAAAATGGGGACGACCCGACCCCGATCCCTTGAAATCCCTGTGGAATTGTAGCTCTGTATTATTTAACTGAATGGAGCTGAGATACAATATTCAATCTCAATGTGTAGACAGAAGTGGTGCTGGTTTTGGAAGACGGCAGTATGTGTCACGTGTGACGGACAGTCATGTGGTTTCTGACCATAGAAGGTCGCAGTGTTTGGCTGCACAGAATAGTGTGAGCTGACACTGTGGCACCTCTGGCGATGCAGGCACGTGCGCTGTGTCCTTTCTCCCGGTGTGGCGGTAGACCGTGCACCTCAATGTGTCTCATCCTTCATGCCCAGCAGCATACAGTATATCGCCCGCAGACCTCCGCGGCCCCCCGTACCACCTACCTGTATCAGAGCCTTCTTAATGAGCTTGCTTATGTCTTGTCTCCACTCGGGGATGTCGGGATTGTGATAATCCAGATTCGGAGAGAATGACAACAGCTGTGACTGGAAATACTCTGAAACACAACCATTAAAAGACGCTTTGTGTCAATTCCCCGGGCATCGGCTATTAATATTCACTACTTTCTGTGTTGGGGTTTTGCAATGGAAAATTTCGATAAGCTTTTAAAAAAGAAAAATAAATTCTCCGGCTGCCCGTCATGCAGAAGGCGACTTAAAGGCTTGTGCTTGTGAGAGCAGATATTCATTAGTCGCTCGCCGCTGCCATCAGGTAGCGTGCGGCCCACGGTGTGCGCTTACAGACACTTAATGGCTTTTTAAATGAACATTGTCACCAATTGGATAATGACATTGTACGCGGAGATCTCGTCTGCTCAGGTCCCCTACGGAACAGATGGCTGGCTCGCCATGGTGCGGAGATTCCGGAGGAAGAAAGTGAAATTCAGTTCCCTATTAAGTCATTTTTAGTAATATTTTCAGGATAGATCATCAATACCAGATTGATGGGGGAGGGGGGCTGATTTATCAGCTGTTACAACTGAGTAGAGCCTGAATAGCGCGGCCACCCACTACTTGATGTATGGAGCTGAGTTGTTCTGGCTCCGACCACAGCTGACAATGCATTTGAAGACTTCCATTGAAGAGACCCCCTTTCTTTTATCCTAACTCTTCCTAACTAACACTTTCCTAATATACTTCTGCTATCCTCACTTCTCCTGTAAACTTATCTCTAAGAGGTTCGTAAATACCTTTATTGTTGTTGCAGCTTTGATCCTTTTGGATGCTGAACAGTATTGGACCAACTGAGTAGGGTACGTCACTGGTGGGGTGGGGTTGCCTTTCTGGGAGTTACAGCAGTCTTGTCACGCATGCCAAGATCACACTTCACTCTCCTCTTAGCCTCCACCATTCATGTGCCCTGCTCAGTTGGTCCGATTCTGGTCTGCAGCCTGAAGAACCAAAGCTTCAACAAAAAAGGTATTTACAAACCTCTTAGAGATGAGCTTAAAAGGAGCAGAGTATACAGCAGAAGTATATTATGAAAGTGTTAGTTAGGAAGAGTTAGGATAAAAGAAAGGGGGTCACATTAGTAGTGGAAAACTTCTTTAAGTCTCCTCTCAGTCTTTTTTGCAAGAGAAACATTCCCAAATCCTTTAACTGTTCCTCGTAGTACATAGTTTGAAGTCTGCACACCATCTTGGTAGCTCTTCTCTGACCTTGCGTCAGTTTTTCAGTCTTTTTAAAATGTGGTGCACAGAACAGGACACAGTACTCCAGAGTATTACGTCCCCACCGGAGTCCGCTCCAGAGACTTCTACTTCTATCACCAGGCGACGCCGTATTTCTGCCATGGATATTGCTGGTGATGGGAGAGGAGTCGATGCCAGCAGCGCCGGTGGGCACAGGCTCCGCTCTTCCACTAAGCTGGGTTTCCCTGGGACCTGCAGTACCACTGGCTGACTGTAAGTGGTGTGTGTCTTCCAGCTGAAGTTACCATCATTCAGCTACAACCAATAGGAAGACACCACATCCTTCTTATTTCCCCTCCTGTCTGCTGCCAGAGATAGTCTGTATTCCTGGTTCCTGTCCCGCATGGTTCTGTTTAGTGATTCTGGTGTCTGACTTCTGCGTGTTTTCTGACTACCCTCCTGCCTGCTGTTTATGTACCTCGCTGCCCGAACCAGATTTGACCTCTGCTTTGTTTTCTGATTACGTCCTTGCCTGCCGATTCTGTCCCTGTTTTGCATTTCCCGGTTCGACCCTGCCTGACTACTACTTTCTCGGACTGCAGCCTTCCACAGCTAGTGATCACCTTGGGCCCTATGTAATTCCAAATCCCTGTATAGGGCTTAAAGGGTTTTAGGGGTCCAGCTTGGTGAGTAACTTCCCTCTAGCCTGTCTGTTACAGCCCGTCTGAGTCTGTGGAGCCAGGCAGGCGTTACACAGATGCGGTCTGACCAAAGAGGAGTAGAGGAGGATAATGACTTCCCATGACCTAAACGCTATGCTTCTTTTAATACATCCCAGAACTGTGTTTTCCTTTTTTGCTGCTGCATCACACTTTTGACTCATGTGTAGTCTGTGACCTATTAGTATACCCAAGTCTTTTTCACACGTGCTGTTGCTTAGTTCTTTTCTTCCCATTCTATAGATTTTGTTTTTGGTTTTCTTGCCCAGATGTAGAATTTTGCATTTCTCCCTGTTAAATACCATTCTATTAGTCATTGGCCATTGTTTTAACTTATCTAGAGCCTTCTGAATCCTTTCGCTGTCTTCTCTAGTGTTCCCTATCCCTCCTACCTTTGCATTATCTGCAATGTGATTAATTTGCCTGCAGTTCCCTTATCTAGATCATTTAAAAATCATACACAAAATCTAACAAGGATGACCCGTGTTTATTAAAGGGGTATCCTTGACTATAGTATTAATGATCAGTTGGCTTTGGACAAAAGCCCCACCACGGTCAGCAGAAAAAAAGAGGCCGATTGCCCCCCTTATTGTTTACAAACCACAGTGCCATCCCTCTAGTTGTGCCTGTTCCTGGAGCTGCAGTTCAGTCCCATTTGCTACAATTAATCTCAGCTACGATGAGTTCTAATACCACGAATGGTGGTTATGAATTGGCGCTGTGTCTGGTAAACAATGAGGTGACCCAAGAGGGACTGGTTTTCATTTTTCCAGGCACATCTTTTTTATGACATTAGAGTCAACTCCTCATAATCAAAGAAGATGAGACCAACCAGAGTCCTGAAGAAGGGGCCTGTGGTCCAATGCAGTAACATTGCCTAATCGGTATCTTTTTGAGATCATGGTGTCCACAATATCACTATACAAGGACATTTGGGGGTTTATCGCTGACATTGGAGACCTGATACTAACTTCTTGCAAAACTTTTACCCAATACTTTTACATATCAGAAGAACTTACCGTGTACGGCGACCTCTTTGGTGTCCTGGATGAGAGCGTTTCCAGAAGACACCTGCACGGTGATGGTGTTAACACCTTCCACGTGAAACGTCAGTGAGATGCTGCTGTCCAGGGTGATCAGAGGCTGGAAATACAGACGTGAGAAGTGTCCTATGAGGTTATTAAGGCATCCACAACACAACTGAGGTCAATAAGGCATCTACAACGCAACTGAGGTCAGTAAGGCATCCACAACGCAACTGAGGTCAATAAGGCATCCACAACGCAACTGAGGTCAGTAAGGCATCCACAACGCAACTGAGGTCAGTAAGGTATCCACAACACAACTGAGGTCAATAAGGCATCCACAACACAACTGAGGTCAATAAGGCATCCACAACACAACTGATGTCAGTAAGGTATCCACAACGCAACGTGCAACCTATCAGCCCATGGTGGTCCCAGACTGTCCTGGAAACATTGACATTCAGATACTGCAGGAAACCCCTTGGCTGACAAAGATGGCCTCCTCCTTTTGGTATCGCCTCTGTATATCGGTGGATAGTGACCTAGGCATATAACATTACAGGAAGCTCTGATCCCAATTGTGCCACAAATATGCAGTGTGAAGCCTTACGCCAAAATATTCCATTCTATATATATCATGGAGCACCATTGACTTGTACAATTTTAACCCATTGATGACATCCTCTGTACAGTACTTATTCTGCAGATGTGTGTGCAGTTACTACATAGAGCGGATGCAGGAGCTGCAATCACTCCACACAGTACAGATGTCAGCTGTGTTGCACAGACAGCACCCAAAAGTACCTGTGGCTCCAACAGTTTAATCTCTTAGATGCCACGGTTAATTGTGCATTTAATAGGGTTTGAAGTGGGAGGGATGGCAGCCCGGAGCAATGTCACAACTTCTGTGAAGCCTGTAACTGGGCTTGTTTCTTTGAATCTTTTTTCTTATTTTTCAGTACATTATATGATAAAGTGAATGTTGTCACTGAAAACTACAACTTGGCCTGCAAAACACAATCCTTTGTACGGCTATGCCCATGGAAGAGGAAAATATGAAAGTGACAAAATTAAAAATAAGGGGGCGATTAACCATTACCAAGACCTTTTCTGGGGCTGATACACTTGTCATTATTTGCGTGGGAGGAGATGGAGGAAAAGGGTTAATCTGCGCTGCCAGAAGATCAATGGAGATTAAGATATCGGATTTTATTGTTCGACGCGTTTCGGAGCTGTATGACTCCTTCTTCAGGAGCAAAAATCAATAATGTACATTCAACCGCACCAGGATAGTGCGCCTAATTAAATTCTTTCTCATACCACCGGATAAGACACCATCTGCGCCCCCCTTCACTGTCATTTCAGTTTCACTACATATTTGTCATTATTTGGGCATCTAATATATGTAGTCATTATCACGGGGTGCGTCCTGGTGGATGTTCTCTTTGGATATACTCTCTAGTTGGTGGATTATAGGGCGTATTACAGAGTTCAATGCCACGGACCTCCTCTTAGGCATTGGTCACATAGGGGAATTGGGTCTTCTTAAAGAGCTCAGGTGTGAGCGTACAATCTGCACCCCCTATAGCCCCACCACTATTGAGTACCCTATATAGCGACTGCTACGGCTCATAAACCAGAGGAAAAGGCTATAACAACTCCCGTTATCAGAAACCCGCAGATCGGCTCAGCTAAAATACAAGCCACCCGCGCACTAAGTCTGCAATATCTCGCAGGTTTTTTCTCATTTGGCTTCATAATTATTAGCTGCCGCTTTCACCACTTCAAAGGGAAACTTTTAAATAATGTTCCTCTTCCTTTATGTTTTATTCTTTTGAGAGTAATTACCTTTCTTTCTAAGGAACTCGGCAGCGCACCCCCCTCCCCAACTAGGATTTAACTATTTTCTTGTCATTTTGTACAAATTAAAACTATGAGCATCTTTTAAAGGAGCCGTTTCTTCTAACAGGAGGCTGCAGATCAGGAGAGGATATCGGTGATACATTGTTGTCACATAAAGATACAAAAAAGATACAATAAGTGCAAATGTTCAGTCCAGGTTTTTTTTGCTAGCTTTTATCTTTTTTTTTTTTGCGATTTTTTGATGGGTTGAGGTATACAGTGTATCCACCCATATCCTGTCCACCGCCATTAACTTGAGAACGGCAGCAGCTATAGGCATAGAAGTGGAGTCTAGGTATAGTAAAGTAGCCATGCGCTACGCAATGAAACCACCTATAGCGCCACCTGGTGGAAAACAATGGAGTTAGCATTTTTATCTTGAAAATGGAGCGAGATAGAGAAAAAATGTGAATTACAAAGTTGTAGGGCATCATCAATTCAATACGAGTCGACACCTTCCATACAGAAATACTATGATATGAAACCCACGACCCCCCCAAAACATTGAATGCTGGTCACGCATATGGCGCTCATTAGTGTCCCCAGTCAGCTGCAATGCACATCTGGACTCTGCACAGCATACTGTATCTTGCTGCACGCTGTGCAATATGGTAGGTGACACGTTTGCACAAGCATCTGTGATACGTGGTCGTAGGTCCTGCAATGTTGGGGGAGGGGTCGCATACACCTGCTGCTTAATGTGACCTCACAGAAAGAAGTCCAATGGGGTCAGGTCAGGTGAGCGTGGAGACCACTCCACACAGCCACCGTACCCAATGACTTGTAGGAAGGTCTCCATGAGGTATCGCTTCACGTCCGCAGCCTTGTGAGTTTTACACCTTCTAATCATAACATTTCTGTATGCAAGGTGTGGATTCGTATTGAAGTGATGATGTCCTACAACTTTGTAATTCGCTTTTTTTCTCTATCTTGTTCCGTTTTCGAAATAAAAATGCTAACTCCGTTGTTTTCCACCAGGTGGCGCTATAGGTGGTTTCATTGCGTAGCGCATGGCTACTTTACTATACCTAGACACCACTACTATGCCTATAGCTCCGCCGTTCTCAAGCTAATGGCGGTGGACAGGATATGGGTAGACACTCTGTATAATATAACACCAAATAGTAGAAGAGTGATAAAATCACAGATAAATTAAGTCCAGCTATAGGTGAGGATGGGGGGTCCTACAGCCGGCTGTTCGCTGCCATGGAGCCCCATTGACACATTGCTATCACATAGCGATGGAGACAAAGACCCCTGCCCTAGATTGCACCAATAAATACCACTGTAAGAGGCTGTTTAACACAGATGCTTATTGTATAACACAGTCGACTCCCACCATGTAAGGTGCAGCCTCAGCTCTGGAGTCCGCACCATACACGAACACCAGACATTTATGACGGATGTCAGGAAGGGGTTAAAGCAAGTACGGTAGTCCCCAAACATTTTTCAGATACAAATAAAATAGTTACTTTCTGTTACCTCCAACCACCACTAGAGGGGGAACTACACAGTGCCATTAATGAGTGCAAAGTGTGCAGTTCACTCCTGAGCTCCCCCTAGTGGTGGCTGCATGCAGAAAGAATTTGGAGCTCAGCATTGGACAATTGGTAGTGAAGGACCTGTGCTGTGTCACAATCATGTGACCGTAATGGGTGGAGCTCAGCAGAGAAGTGCTAGTAAAGGACCTATGGTAATCAGCAGAAGAGAAGGTATTTGTGCAGGACCTGTGCTGATGTCACAATCATGTGACCATAATGGGCGAAGCCAAGTAGAGAAATGATGGTGAAGGACCTGTAATGATATCATGACCATGTGACCATAATGGGAGAAGCCAAGTAGAGAAATGATGGTGAAGGACCTGTAATGATGTCATGACCATGTGACCGTAATGGGCGGAGCCCAGCAGAGAAGCTGTGGTAAAGGACCCGTGGTGTAATCAATTACAATGTGACTAAGGGGTAGTTCTCACATAGCGAGATCTCTGCTGAGTCACAGGTTTTGTGACGTACCAGTGACCTCATCAGCGATCTCGCTGTGTGTGACACTGAGCAGCGACTTGGCCCCTGCTGTGAAATCACTGATCGTTGCACACAGTGCTGGTTCATGTTGTGCTCGTTGCTCTCCCGCTGTGAAGCACACATCGCTGTGTTTGATAGCAAGAGAACAATGATCTGAATGTGCAGGGAGCCAGCGTCTGGAACCTGCGGACGCTGGTAACCAAGGTACACATCGGGTAACTAAGCAAAGCGCTTTGCTTAGTTACCCGATATTTACCTTGGTTACTAGTGTCCGCCGCTCTCAGGCGGAAAGTGCTGACTCCCTGCTCCCTGCACACATAGCCAGAGTACACATCGGGTAACTATGCTTTGCTTAGTAACCCGATGTGTACCCTGGCTACGAGTGCAGGGAGCAAGAGCTAAGCGGTGTGCGCTGGTAACCAGGGTAAATATCGGGTAACCAAGCAAAGCATTTAGCTTAGTTACCCAATATTTACCTTGGTTACCAAGCGCAGCATCATTTCCACGAGTTGCTGCTGACTGGGGGCTGGTCACTGGTCGCTGGTGAGATCTGCCTGATTGACAGCTCACCAGCGACCATGCAGCGACGCACCAGCGATCCTGACCAGGTCATATCGTGGTCGGAATCGCTGGTACGTCGTTTAGTGAGACGGTACCCTAAGTTCAAAAAAGAATCCTGCCTGAACTTGAGTGACAGTGACTGAACCCAGCAAAAGCTCCGCCCCTCTGACTGAAACCTAAGGTATTTAATGCATTTACTGAAGCATATAGTTTTTTAGTTAAATAAATACATGACATTTTTTGTTAAACCATGTTAGCAATGCGCATTTCATCATTTAAAACACAGTGGGGGCGGTTTAATATATAAAAAAACTACATGGCAGGTTCCCTTTAAGTTTTTCCACAATTTTCAGATTAAAACCGCTATCAGTGGTCAATCATAGCGGCACAGGCTACTGGCGACTCTGGCTAAGGTTACAGAGAGAAGAAAAAAACTGTGGAAAAAAGAGCGCAATAGGGTCTTACCCTGGTAAGAAGGGGGGTATAGAGAGGGGTGGTTTCACTCATCTATAGGGGTTGTGAAAGTCACAACACCTATAACAGCATGTATGTAACTCCGAGTCACGGCAGCGGTCCCCAAAACGGCAGATAACAGAGAGTAGTAGAACAGGGTATTTCCAAGCCGCGCCAATGACTACCAGATCATGAAGAGATTTAAATGTTAAATGTAAAAGAGATTTAATGTGCTTTGCCAGTCTGTCCTGAGGAAGGGAGTTGAGCTCCCGAAACGCGTTGACCAGTGCACAAATAAAGCTACATTAATCTTCATGATCTGGTAGTCATTGGCGCGGCTTGGAAATACCCTGTTCTACTACTCTCTGTTATCTAAGTTTACAGAGACAAATTTTAATTGGCCAGAAATATTCCCTGCAGTAATAAAGGGTGGTCATTACCATGAATGGATGGCCACCGGTGAAACATGACAATTGCTCGACTCCGCCAAAACTGGAGCTACTTCTACAGATCAACATCTTGATTTCCCAGGTTCGGGGGTCTCGATTTGACGGGGTCTGATCATGGGAGTTACCGTCACCAGACAACTCCCGTAGGTGATGCTCATAAACCCTTTAAGGGATGCCTATACCCTCCCTATCTATGAAAACACTACATGGTTTTTGATACATTGTTGCGTGAGGAACCATCTAAACAATTTGCAAACCCATTAAGCGCGTTTTGCCCTCCTGTCACTCCTGAATCTTCTCCCAGGACATCAATGTCATTATAAAATGAGCCATTAAGCCAAGAGACAGCTCTCCCTATATGTCGCCTCACACTGACTGACGAAAAGCCTTTCCATAACCATAAAAAAGATGGATTCCATCTCTAATTTAAATGAAAAATCGCTTCCTTAATCAAGTCAAGGATAGAAAGAAAATCCTTGAATAATTTATGACTTTACAAATGAGGCGGGTGATAGGATTTATAAGGTGGATAACCTATGTTGTAGATCATGTGACAGACTCGTTAAAACCGTGCAGGCGTGCTTCATTAATCCTTGGGACTGTCTTAAAAGCTACATCGAGCCGTTACATTCTCGTCTTGAATACTGAATTACATCTTCCTCTCTTCCCGTCCTTCCTGCACATCGAGAGGAGTCGCCATGTTAAATCAAGCCTGTCTGGAGGTTACTGAGCCCCCGATTCCTATATTAGCACAATTCTGCTCCTTGAGGGAGACGCCGATACATAAGACTTGTCCATCGTACCTTAGTATTGTTCCCGACCCACCAAAAATAGGTGAGGGTCCCAGGGTGAGACGGCCAAACCACAGCACTGATGTTAACTTCTTTGTTTCGGATGGCAACGAAGGGCACTCTCAGGTGGACGTGCTCGAGGGGACCTGAGGGGGGGCAATGAAAGACTATTAGAGCCTATTATAGTCTGTAAGGATTGCTGCACGTCCAGACAACGTCACATCATGTAATAGTTAATATAAATAGACAATATGCAAATCAAGTCACATAAAATGTTGTCTTACCCCTGAAAAATTACTGCAAAGTGATGGACAATGAGCATCTGCCTTCTACTAAACCTGCTGACTACTGCCTGCTGTCAAGTGTCATCCTTCCCTAGAAGCAGATATTACAAAATGGGATATGGGTAGTGGGGGTGGGTCTGTCTCTACAGGAAGTGGGGGTGGGTCTGTATCTCTCTATAGGAAGTGGAGGAGGGTCTGTGTCTCTCTACAGGAAGTGGGGGCGAGTATGTGTCCTTACAGGCAGTGGGGGCGGGTCTGTGTCTCTCTACAGGAAGTGGGGGCGAGTATGCGTCCCTACAGGAAGTGGGGGCGGGTCTGTGTCTCTCTACAGGAAGTGGGGGCGAGTATGTGTGTCTGCAGGAAGTGTGGGCGGGTCTGTGTCTCTCTACAGGAAGTGGGGGCGGGTCTGTGTCTCTACAGGAAGTGGGGTGGGTCTGTGTCTTTACAGGAAGTGGGGGTAGGTGTGTCTCTCTCTACAGGAAGTAGGGGTGGGTCTGTGTCTCTCTACAGGAAGTGGGGGTGGGTCTGTGTCTCGCTACAGAAAAAGGGGGTGGGTCTGTGTCTCTCTACAGGAAGAGGAAGCGGATTAGTCTCTCTACAAAAAGAGGGGATGGGGCTGTGTCTCTACAGGAAGTGGAGGAGGGTCTGTGTTTCTACAGGAAGTAGGAATGGGTCTGTCTCTCTCTACAGGAAGTGGGGGTGGGTCTGTGTCTCTACAGGAAGTGGGGATGAATCTGTGTCTCTACAGGAAGTGAAGGGTCTGTGGCTCTCTACAGGATGTGGGTCTGTGTCTCTCTAGAGGAAGTGGAGGAGGGTCAGTGTCTCTCTACAGGAAGTGGGGGTGGGTCAGTGTCTCTCTACAGGAAGTGGAGGTGGGTCAGTGTCTCTACAGGAAGTGGAGGTGAGTCAGTGTCTCTCTACAGGAAGTGGGGATGAGTCTGTGTCTCTACAGGAAGTGGACGTGGGTCAGTGTCTCTCTACAGGAAGTGGGGATGAGTCCGTGTCTCTACAGGAAGTGGAGGAGGGTCTGTATCTCTCTATAGGAAGTGGGGGTGGGTCTCTATATTTACAGGAACTGGCAAAAGGTTTGTGTCTCTCTACAGGAACTGGGGGTGGATCTGTGTCTCTTGACAGGTCTGTTTCTCTCTACAGGGAGAGGGAGCAGATTTATGTCTCTCTACAGTAAGATCTACAGGAAGTGGGGGGTGGGTCTGTGTCTCTCTACAGGAAGTGGGGGTGGATCTGTGTCTCTGTACAGGAAGTGGGGCTGGGACTGTGTCACTATGTCTCTCTACAGGAAGTGGGGGTGAGTATGTGTCTCTACAAGAAGTGGGGGTGGGTCTGTCTCTCTCTACAGGAAGTGGGGGCGAGTATGTGTCTCTACAGGAAGTGTGGGCGAGTATGTGTCTCTACAGGAAGTGGGGGTGGGTCTGTCTCTCTCTACAGGAAGTGGGGGTGAGTATGTGTCTCTACAGGACGTGGGGGTGGATATGTGTCTCTTGACAGGTCTGTATCTCTCGACAGGAAGAGGGGGTGGATCTGTGTCTCTGTACAGGAAGTGGTGGTGGGTCTGTGTCTCTCTACAGGAAGAGGGAGTGGATTTGTGTCTCTACAGGAAGTGGGGGTGGGTCTGTCTCTCTCTACAGGAAGTGGGGGCAAGTATGTGTCTCTACAGGAAGTGGTGGGTGGGTCTGTCTCTCTCTACAGGAAGTGGGGGTGAGTATGTGTCTCTACAGGAAGTGGGGGTGGGTCTGTCTCTCTCTACAGGAAGTGGGGGCGAGTATGTGTCTCTACAGGAAGTGTGGGCGAGTATGTGTCTCTACAGGAAGTGGTGGGTGGGTCTGTGTCTCTCTACAGGAAGTGGAGGCGACTATGTGTCTCTACAGGAAGTGGGGGTGGATATGTGTCTCTCTACATGAAGTGGGGGCGAGTATGTGTCTCTACAGGAAGTGGGGGTGGGTCTGTGTCTCTCTACAGGAAGTGGGGGTTGGACTGTGTCTCTCTACAGGAAGTTTAGGTGGGTCTGTCTCTCTCTACAGGTAGTGGAAGTGGGTCTGTGTCTCTCTACAGCAAAAGGGGGTGGGTGTGTGTCTCTCTACAAAAAGTGGGGGTGGGTCTGTGTCTTTCTACAGGAAGTGGAGGTGGGTCTGTGTCTCTCTACAGGAAGTGGAGACGCTTCTGAGTCTCTCTACAGAAAAAGGGGCCGAGTATGTGTCTCTACAGGAAGTGGGAGTGGGTATGTGTCTCTCTACAGGAAGTGGAGATGGGTCTGTGTTGCTCTTTAGGAAGTGGGGGAAGGTCTGTGTCTCTCTACAGGTACCGGGGAGGAATCTTGATCTCTCTACTAAAAGTAATAGCGGGCCTTTGTCCCTTTCCCACAAGTTGGGGAGGGTCTTTCTACAGGTAGTGGATCTTTGTCTCTGCTCCTCCTACTCTCTTATCTGTTAAGCTGCATACTGTATATGCAGACCAGAGAGGCAGCCTTTCATTGCAGGACAAGCAAGCCATTGGACAATAGTAAAAACAATGCATCCTAGAAAGTAAATGAAATAAAGTTCTGACACCTATAGTGCTGGCAGAATGACAATTAAGAGAAGCCGACCACTGAATTAAAGAGGATGTGAAGCGCCAGGGAATGAAAATCATGACCATTCATGGATATATTAAACCGGTATGTGCATCAAAAGAAGTAATATGTGATACTAGGGTACCTAGTCCATGCTTTTATAGGGTCAGAGTATAATTCTACATAAAATGAATATTTAGTTTAGAATCACATTCACAGTTTATAACCAGAGATGAACCGTAACATTGTGCTGAAACCACAGAGCAGGAGCACGATTTATAGCATAGATGATGGAGGAGACTGAAACACCATTAGAATGATGCACCCAGGGCCTGAGCCATTAAGGTGTATGAATAATATCCCCATATTTTTGTTTTCCATCGCCCTGTGTCCGCCATAACTCATGGCATTTCATGTTTCAGTGATGCATTTTAATTGCAGTTCCTCACGTCACCACATGGCGTGCTGCTGAGCTGAAGCCCATCCAAATGCAACAAACCACATAAAGCCCTTTAAATCACACACATCATGAATTCTCTCAAGTGCCGCTTGTTGGTTGAAATATTTAGTGCAGTCAATTACTTTTTGACTCTGCAGAACATAAATGTCACATCTTATTACCATTTGGGGTGAAAACGCAGACGGGCTGGAGAAACACTTGTATTCTTGCTATCATTCAATACACAGAGATGCATTCTCATGAGCGAGTCGTACAATACTGGACTAAATATGGTGAAATAATGAATACATATACATTGTATAGCTGCATAAGTCGCCAGCCTAACCCTACTATTTGCCCTTATTGAACCTCTTTTTACCTATAAGTTGTTTTTTTAGGGGGGATCTCCATGTTACGGAGCTACAAATGTGTTCAAGATTACCTTGTCCATGTATTTAGTTACTTAGTATTCCAATTTCTGTACAAATTCAATTATGGTAACATTGTATCCAAACCACATACAAGCTGCAATCCATACCACAACCACTAGGTGGCCACATAGAGTCTCATAAAGCAGAAACCTCTCCTGAAAGAGTATCACAAAATCAGGTTTGTTTGTTTTTTTCTTTTAATGCCGCTCATTTCATGTCTCTTACCTTGGCAAATGTCAAGAAAAGAAGAAACCTAAGGAAGGACACACCTGTACTTTCCCCAAAAGACACTATTTGCAGGGGACAATGTGATAGTAATGGAGACCATAAGCATCTGTGTATGTCAATGTACTTGGTTCTCCTCCATACATCTGAAGACATGGACACTGACCATTAGCCATGGAGCATGCACATGGCAATATAAGGAATGTGTGCAGTATGCATCCACCATAAGAAGCCCATAGATCTCTATGGACCCATATTACACCTATGTGTGGCATGTAGCATAGCATGCTGATTACAGAGATACTGATAAATATGCTGCCTCATAAATGGTGCCATGAAATCTGCAATGTGCACCTGACTCTTCCCTATAAGAAATGGGCACTTGGCAATAGGGCACTAATACTGCAGCCCCTCGTCCTATGTTCCCGGCCCAGGGTGATTCTCACCATTGCAGTTTGCATCACAGACTTTGCAATACTCAGGGTATGAGTGAATGAAATTTCCCTTTTCCCAGTTGTGTGTCCATCCTTACACTTCTTGCTTTTGGTTAAAAAATGCAAATCGCCATGATACAAATTTAATGAATTATCCCATGTTAGTAAGGACACCCTGCAATACCCATCACAACCACTGGGTGGCCGTATATAGACACATATACCTGTTTCCCCCAAAATAAGCCCTAGGAATACTTTGGGGCTTTTTGGAGTATGCTTAAAATCGAAGCCCTACTCCAAAAATAAGTCCTAGTTGCGGTTCCATAAAGAAGTGTCCAAGCAGCTAAAACAGTTAAAAAATACAGCAGGCCTCTTCATCAAAGAAAGCAGACACCCCCGAAAGAGAGAAAGCACCCCCAAAAGAAAAAAAGACACCCAAAAGAGAGAAGGCACCCCCAAAAGAAAAAAAGACACCCAAAAGAGAGAAGGCACCCCCAAAAGAAAAAAAAAGACACCCAAAAGAGAGAAGGCACCCCCAAAAGAAAAAAGACACCCAAAAGAGAGAAGGCACCCCCAAAAGAAAGCAAAGACACCCAAAAGAGAGGAGGCACCACCCAAAAAAGCAGAAACACCCAAAAGAAAGCAGACACCCCTAAATGGGAAAAGGCATCCCCAAAAGAAAGCAGAAACACTCAAAAGAAAGACACACCCAAAAGAAAGTAGAGACCCCAAAAGAGAGAAGGCACCCCCAAAAGAAAGCGTCCACCCCCGAAAGAGAGAAGGCACCCCCAAAAGAAAGCGTCCACCCCTGAAAGAGAGAAGGCACCCCCATAAAAAAGCAGAAACACCCAAAAGAAAGCAGGCACACCCAAAAGAAAGTAGAGACCCCCAAAAGAGAGAAGGCACAGCCAAAAGAAAGCAGACCCCCCTAAAAGAGAAAAGGCACCCCCAAAAAAAGCAGACACCCTAAAAGAGAGAAGACACCCCCAAAATAAAGCAAACACCCCCAAAAGAAAGCAGACACCCTAAAAGAGAGAAGGCACCCCCAAAATAAAGCAAACACCCCCAAAAGAAAGCAGACACCCCCAAAATAAAGCAGTAACCCCAAAAGAAAGCAAATACCGCGAAAAGAAAGCAGACAACCCCAAAAGAAAGCATACACTCCAACAGAAAGCAAACACCCCCAAAAGAAAGCAGACACCCCAAAAAGAAAGCACACCCCCTCTAAAGAAAAAAATGGCCCTCACCAGACACCAAACAATTACAGGTGGCCAGTGCTGATGGTGGATGGGCTCTCACACAGAGATCTGTATTACTGTCAGGTCCCTCACCGTTCCAGCTGCAGTGCACTGCAGCTCTCACACACAGATTAAGTACCAGTATCACTCCGCCCGAGTAATACTGCATCCAGTCACCAGGGGGAGCCAATCGCTATAGAACACATAATGACATGACAGCGATGCAGATTTGTATGTGAGAGCCCATTCACGTCCCAACTCTAATTGTTTGGGGTCTGATAAGTGTGATTCTTTTAGGGGGTGTCTGCTTTCTTTGGGGGGTAAAGTTAGCTGTGCATAGAGAATAATACATTTATCCAGGTAATTTCACCCTTTGTAAATATGGTCTGTACCCACCACTATAGGACTGGGAACAGCAGATCAGATAAGAAAATGTGCATCTGACCCAGTAATAGGAGTAACAGTAAATGTCGATGTTCCAGATGACATGTTATATTTGAATAAATGTTGATTTTTTTTTTGTTCAAGAATAAATATGGATTGTTCATCATGGGAAAATATAAGACATCCCCTGAAAATAAGCCCTAGAGCAAAATATAATATAAGACCCGGTCTTATTTTTTTGGGATACACGGGGCGTACACATCTCCCGAGTGAGTTAGATTATGTTATTTTGCTTTTTATTTAATATTTAAAAATCTGCTCATCTAGAGCCACAAAACTCAGGTGAGCCAAGAGGACAGGTCCGGGAGGACCCACGTGAATATTAGTGGCTGCGTCCACCAGACACGGGCGGTGGCAAGTGAACCGTGACTCATACAAATGAGAAGTAACCGGCTGTCACACGTCTTTGCTAAGAGGGGGAATTTTACCAGTAAACTTTGATTTAGCTAATAAAATGAAACAAGCCGAAGGAAATGAGTTTGATATCTCCGGCTAACGGCTCCTTTTGTTATTTAATGGAGCAAGGTGACGCCAAGAACAGTAACTGCTTTAATAACAGGTAGTTAGAGGCGGACATGATTGATTTGTGGTGGAATTATTACTGTGATAAAGTTTCAGGGCACATTTCACCCTTCAGTGGGAAAACACGCAGCCATAAAATGCTTTGGTTACCATCGCTTAGTATATTAACTGCTCCGCAGACCTCCATACGGGCGATCGAGAGGAGGCGCAGAGTGTTTAATATGTAAGACGCAACGTCGGGATGGTGGAGGCCAGCACTGGGAAAGAAGTCCCAGACAGGACGGAACTTTTCAAACTTTTTACCCCTTGAAAAGTATTAACAGAGGTTCTCGTGACTCTTTTGGATTTTGCTTTGTTTTTTGTTTTAATTTATTTTAGAAGCTGGATCCAGTAGACGGCACAAATCACCGGTGCTCAATGGTCCACAATGACTCATAAGGGGGTCTGTACAGTTGGGGGTCTATTGGTTGAGCAAAAAATAACATTGCATTCAGGATTATTTTAGCTCAAATCTGGAGGCATTTGGGACCAAATCACAGGGGTCATTATGCCTAAAACATTCAAGGGGTTGCCCGATTAACAACTATTAATGCCTACAACAGGAAAGCTGATAAATGTATCACTGCCAAGACCCCCACTGATCCCAAAAACAAGCAGCTCAGGGTCCCCTGTCTGAATAATAGAGTAGTGAGCAATAAAGACCACCACTTTAGCACGTGCCCACTACCCTCCATTCCCACAGAGGATTTTGGGGCATACTTGTATTATCGGGGCCCGGAAGTGAGTGGTCATGGCCGGCCGGAGTTACTGTGCGGGAGATGAGATAGTGGACGTGACCGCTCGAGGTAATTAATATTAATTCTTAAATCCACGTAGCCTTGGAGTTGTTTATAATAGAAGCGGGGATCTGGGGGTGAGAACCCCAAACATTGGGGACAATGCTGCATACTTGTATTATCGGGGCCCGGAAGTGAGTGGGCATGGCTGGCCGGAGTTACTGTGCGGGAGATGAGATAGTGGACGTGACCGCTCGAGGTTAATTAATATTAATTATTATGTCCACGTAGCCATGGAGTTGTTTATAATAGAAGCGGGGGTCTGGGGGTGAGAACCCCAAACATTGGGGACAATGCTGCATACTTGTATTATCGGGGCCCGGAAGTGAGTGGGCATGGCTGGCCGGAGTTAATGTGCGGGAGATGAGATAGTGGACGTGACCGCTCGAGGTTAATTAATATTAATTATTACGTCCACGTAGCCATGGAGTTGTTTATAATAGAAGCGGGGGTCTGGGGGTGAGACCCCCAAACATTGGGGACAATGCGGCATACTTGTATTATCGGGGCCCGGAAGTGAGTGGGCATGGCCGGCCGGAGTTAATGTGCGGGAGATGAGATAGTGGACGTGACCGCTCGAGGTTAATTAATATTAATTATTACGTTCAGGTAGCCATGGAGTTGTTTATAATAGAAGCGGGGGTCTGGGGGTGAGACCCCCAAACATTGGGGACAATGCGGCATACTTGTATTATCGGGGCCCGGAAGTGAGTGGGCATGGCCGGCCGGAGTTAATGTGCGGGAGATGAGATAGTGGACGTTACCGCTCGAGGTTAATTAATATTAATTATTATGTCCACGTAGCCATGGAGTTGTTTATAATAGAAGCAGGGGTCTGGGGGTGAGACTCCCAAACATTGGGGACAATGCGGCATACTTGCGGCTTAACTGGTGGGCGTGATACCCATCTTGGTGGGCGTGGCCAGACAGGCAGCCAGTTTCAGGCCCCGCCTACCAATTATGCCGCTATCTGGGGTCTTACCCCCAGACCCCCACTTCTATTATTAACAACTCCATGACTACGTGGACTTAAGAATTAATGTTAACTCAGCTCGGGAGGTCATGCCCACTATTTCATCTCCCAGCCATGCCCACATGGTCCCGGATAATACAAGTATGACGATTTTGGGTCCTCTAATCTTGTGATCTGTGGGAATTAGTGATGAGAGAGCGTGCTCAGCACTGCCTGTTTCTCAGCTCAGTATGGCGGGTGATCAACCACTATGTTTCATATTTTGCAGTTGTTTTTCAGCCACTTAACATACGGGGTTGCCTGCTATACATGGTAATGTCGTAGCCACGTTGGGTACTAGCATTCCTGTGATTGTACGGCCGCATCAGATCATCAGGTCTTATATGAGACCCGGGAGTGCAATGCTCGGCACACTCTCCCCCGGAAGCAGTTCAGATAGAAGTAATGTAGGAGGGAGAGCTTAGGTTAGAGCAGATATATATGCAGTGTTGTACACTTGCACCGTTTAGTGTCTTTCATGTGGCACTATAGGGTGTTTTTAGGCCAGTTTAATAAAATAAATAAATAATAAAATAAATAATTTAAAAATTGGTGTGGAGTTTCCTCTATTTTTAATCACCAGCCAAGGTAAAGCAGACAGCTGGGGGCTGATATTGTCAGGGTGGGAGGTCCCATGGTTATATGGCCCCTGCCAGCCTAAAAATAGCAGCCTGCAGCCTCCCCAGAAATGGAGCATCCATTAGATGCACTAATTGTGGTGCGTTTCCTAGCTCTTCCAGATTGCCTGAGGGCAGTGATAATACTTTTGGGGTTGATGTCAGCTGTGTATTCTTAGCTGGCATCAAGCTCAGGGTTTAGTAATGGAAAGGCGTCTATCAGACACCCACATTACTAACCCGGTAAGTGAAAAACATATACAGGAAAAACATTTTTATTGGAATAAAGAATGCCTCAAACCTTTTCTCATTCACCAATTTATTAAAAAAAATGCTCCCCAAAGCTCTTCCAACATAATTTACAATCCATGACTGAAACTCTGATGACTGTACATAGCAGTTAATTACAGCAATTCAGAGGTGCCGGGTGGTGACTACAAAGCTCAGGGAGACCCCGCAGCTCTGATGAGCATTGTATTCACTACCTGGCATTTGTGAATTGCTGTTGTTTACTGTTATTTACAGTCATCGGAATTGCAGTTGAGCTTTGTGGAATCATTTTTTTTAATAAATTGGTGAATGAGAGAGTGTGGAGGAATATTTAATTAAATAAACTATTTTCTCATGTGCGTGTTTTTTAACTGTATACTTAGGATAGTTATTAGGGTGTCTGATAGACGCCTCTCCATTACTAACCCCTGGGCTTGATACTAGCTGTCAATTCACAGCCGACATAAACTCCAAAAGTATTATCTTAGTTGCCACCGCACCAGGACAATCGGGAAGAGCTAGCGAAGCACCAGAATTGGATAATCTAGTGGATGTACCACTTTTGGGGTGTCTGCGAGCTGCTATTTTTAGGCTGGGAAGGGCCAAATAACCATGGACCTTCCCAGGCTGATAACACCAGCCCCCAGCTGTCTGCTTTAATTTGACTGGTGATCAAAAATGGGGGGGGACCCCGATCTTTTTTTTTTTTTTTTTTTTAATTGTTTAATTTTTAACTTCCAAGCAGCAACCTGGGACTCAGAGATACATCCAGGCATCTTCCCCATGCTGTTGCCATTCCACTCGAGCACTGCTCCCCAGACTTGCTGGAGGGGTCTGTTGGAAAAATGCACATGTTCCCCAAAGACTTCCATGATATTCGGTACTCAAGTTGAGCCTGTTCGATCTGCTTGATTCCAGTAACAAGTACTATAGCACTTTTTGTGATTGCTCATCACTAATGGGGATCCCTGCAGTCAATCCACAAACAATTCTACATTTACCTTGTGGATAAGAAATATTTGCTGTACATGGAAACATCTTTTTAAGGTTAAAGGAGTATTTGTAGATCTGATCCCTGATTTCCCCAGTCCAGCGCTCTTTTTTGGATCTTTTTCTTCACAGCAGAGCTCTGTTCTCCGGACTGAGGTGGCACTGTGCAAAGGAGCAAAGAAAATACAAAAGTTTCCCTACTCCTTTATTTTAATGAATTCTGAGAGTCCTTAGGAGGCTGCATCAACTGGTGATAGGTGGATCTACTTTCACCCAAATAGTGATGCATATACAGTGCCAAAATAGTGCCACACCTTATTGCATTATTTATGTGTGGTATTGCACCAACATCCCAATCAGTTCAATGTAGTGAAGCTGCAATGCCAGTGCCACATGGAGTTTCGCACAAAACTCGACGACTATCATGGCGGTATCAAGCTCTGTTCACATTGTAGATTGACACTCCGTCCGATGGCTTCTCTGGTGTTTCTGATTAACCCATGCGTCGACCTGCTGTCTGTCCATTCATAGTCAGGCTAGCAAGAATTAGCCTCTGCTATCCTGCTCATTAAGCTTCTTTGACCACATGTTGTAAGAAAGTCTATCCCTTCTGCTCCTTTCATTTTTGCTGGAGGAAATGTTCTACCTATGCCAACTATATTTTTTGCTGTGTTGATCTGTGAGTTGTAGTATCCCAGATTTGCTGGAGAAAGAGTTGCTTTAACCTTCATCAGGCTGCATAATTTTACAACACTAACAGCGACCCCTTATCTCGGAAGGGGGTGGAGATATTTTATTGAAATTTGGCCAATATATTCTGGACCAAAACTGCAGAGATGTTAAGAAATTTCAGCCCTCTACGGCTTTTGAAAAAAAAAATTGTATTGCAATTTTAAAACAGAATAGTTACAATTGTACCTATTCAGCCGGACAAAGGTTAAGCTTGTTGTTGTTGTGGAGTTACCCGTCGTCTTGTTGTTTCCTTCCTGCTCTTGTTTTTCTCCTATTGTCTTATACCTCTGTGTGCGTGTTGTGTGACAGAGTTTTGGTTTCCCCTGTTTGTCCATTTATGTGGGTTAAATCACACTACTGTCCCCCACCCCTACCCCCGTGGGAAGGAGGTGTAAGATCAGTTCTGGTCAGGAGCAGGGCCAGGAAGGAGACTCAGACATCCCCACTATTAGGAGTATCTCTAATCTGAGTGTCAGCATAGGAGCCCTGGTTTCCGGTTATCCCCATAGTCCCTAGATGAGGGTGGTGCTGATTCTGGCGGAGTGCAGCTATATTTCGCTAATCTTGCACAAATTTTGTAGCAAAGTCAGATATTTAAACGTTTCCTGATATGAAAATTCAGGGATGATCATGTATTTAGTGTCTCATTCTGCTCCATTGTTACAGATCGGACTGTCTGTGCGACATGACAGGTTCCCTTTAAATTGATTTTGTAAAGCCGTTGTAAGATTTACATGAGACTTTGTCACTTGTTACTTTTTTCGTTGGTTTATTCCATAAGATTTACATTACATTGGGGATTACTGGGTAAATCTTTATTTAATGCTTTGGAAACATTTTAATAAAAGAATAAATACCATTAATGATTACAATTAGTGGCCCATAATGTACTGAAAAGGCGCCATATGTGAAATCCTGCATCGTTACGGAAAACGGGCACAGAGGTGGTGCACTTTGTAAGTAGGTGGAACGCTCGTGCACTGTGTAGGGGCAGCGAGCGGGATTAGTTGACCCACTAGACCACAGGGGGGACCAGGGGTTACCCCTTAAAAAGGGGGGTTTCATTTTTAATTAAGCCCCCACCGCAAGGTGGACGCCAGGTACCACTCCCAGGGCAGTGACCGGGAATGTGGCAGCTGACCAACAGGACAGGTGACGGACCCAGGAATAGGCAGGTACAAGCGGGGTGACTGAGGCAGGTTGGACAGGTGGGTATGGACAGGAATGGAGGGCATGGCAGGGAAAGACAGGTATGCGAAGGCAGGTACTGGATATGGACACAAGGGATAACAGGACAGGAACTCAGGGCCTCAGTAGCACACTGGAACACTGACTATAACTAGAGACATTGCTCAGGCACCTCCCCTAATGGGAGGATGCCTTAAATACACATACTTCCTGGAAATAGTGCGCCAGCCCTTTAAAGTCACTCACAGCGACCTCGCTAGCGATATCGCCGTATGTGAAAAGCAGCAGCAAGCGGACCCCTGCTGCGAGGTCGCCAATCGTGCCAAAACGATCAGGACTATTTTTTGCTCGTTGGTCTCTCGCTGTACAGCACGCATCGGTGTGTTTGACGGCGGGAGACCAACAAGCGCCCAGTGTGGGACTGGCTACCGGAGGAACCTCCAGTAATACCAGGCCTGGATTCAGTTACCTGCATTGCACTCCCGAGCTTTCCCCTGAGCTCTGGCGTGCAGCCTAGACTGCACCGCGAGCGCCGAGTGATTGATTCCCCGGCGATTGCGGTTCAGTTCATGACAGCTGAAGACATGCCGGGCTGATCTCCGGTGCTCTCACCTGAACTCCGGAGATCAGCCCGGCCTGTCCGCAGCTGTTATGAACTGAACCGCAATCGCCGGAGAATCAATTACTCGGCGCTCGCGGTGCAGTCCTGCAAACTCTGAGATCAGACCAGCCTGCAGCTGAGAGCTCCGGAGTGCAAAACAGGTAACTGAATCCAGGCCTGGCATTACTGGAGATTCCTCCGGTAGCCAGCAAGGAGCCGTCGTTACACGGGTCACTGGTCGCTGGTGGAGATCTGCCTGATTGACAGCTCACCAGCGACCATGTAGCGACGTTCCAGCGATCCCTGCCAGGTCAGATCGCTGGTCGGATCACTGGTGCGTCGCTAAAGTGTCACAGGACCCTAAGAGGCCGGTGTGCGCACATGCGTCTTAGGTGCACTCCCGGGAACCCTGTATGGCATGTACAGGACCCGGGAGGGGAAAGAGGCAGCAGCACACGTAGATGGCCAGGGCAGTGAGGGAGAGGAGGCGACCAGGCTGGGGCAGTGAGTAATTTGCAATTTTTGCAGAGATGCCGACGCTACAGGAGGGTTCGGTTATACGAAGAAAAAATGGAAAAAAGTAACGAAATGGAAAAGGTGATGAAGGAAAATAGTTAGAGCAAATAACTTACAAGTAACGTGGAGATAGAGGACATCGCTGTCGATTCCCACGTTATTTTCTGCGTAGGCCGTGACCTGATATATTCCCGGGTTCTTGTATATGTGCCGTATACCATCCTCAATCTTACTAAAATTGGCGTAGGACACAGCGCTCCCATCTCCAAAGTCCAGCTGGATATTAATTTTCTGTAGATCTCCCTGGAAGGTAGAAAACATCTCTTATGTAAAGATGAAGGTAAAACATGGAGGTCATCAACGTCCCGATATCCCACTAATATCCCACCAAAGTCTATGAACATTCTCTTCTCCATAATTATCAAGAAAAACAATGATATTGACCAAGTGATTCCAAAACAGCCCAAATAACCAGACGGAAGAGTGATATTATTCCGGACACATCATTAGAAGACGCCGCTCGTTGGAAAATACAGCAAAAAGTCTGCAGAACAACAAGCCAGGCAATATGAAGGGGGTCTCAACTTTGGGCAATCGCTTCATAGAATGGTCACTTAATATGGTGCTCCTGCCAGGACCTTCAGAGATCAGACATGGGGAAACCTGGCAGTAAGTGCTCCACTTTCCTACAGCTCCCCCACAGGGGATGTGTAGCATTACACAATGTTCATTCTTATAAATGTCTGTACAAGACGGGATGGCTCCTCCAGACTGAGAGACGCTCTTTAGTAACCATTGACTTCTATTTCCAAAAAAATGGGCATCCTGATTTTCAGAATTCACTAATAGAGCGTATAGAAATGGGTTTACTAATAAAGATGAGGGGACCCTTGGAATTTTGGGTTCGCCAGGTTCAGCCGGACTTTAATTAAACATTCAGTTGGGGACACAGACCTGACCCAAACTTGACAACAGATCCCGAACCTCATATAAGTCTATAGAGACCCAAACATCTGTGCTGTAAAATGGCTGTAGTAAGGGCCAGGGGGCTCCAAAAGGAAGCAAAATGAGAGCAATTGCCCTGAAAACAAATGTGAATATGGAATAAATCAAAAAAAGACATGGGTTCCCGCCTATATTTGATAACCAACTAAGGTAAAGCAGACATCTGGGGGCTGGTATTATCAGGCTGGGAAGGTCCATGATTATTTGGCCCTTTCCAAGCTAAAAATTGCAGTCTGCAGCCACCCTAGAAGCAGCGCATCCATTAGATGCACCAATTATGGTGTTTTACCCAGCTCTTCCCTATTGCCCTGGTGCAGTGGAAATTTGGGGTAATTCTTGTGAGGTTGAGGTTAGCTGTAAATTGATAGCTGGCAATCAATCATCTATCAGACACCCCCATTACTAACCCGGCAAATCTAGACCTCTGTTGTGTCCATACAACATAAATATATAAAGTATGGAGCGGGCTCAGGAGGTGAGCCTGCTCTATACATGGTGGATGCCAGCTGAACTATACAGCCAACATCTGCCACTTATAGCAATCGATCATTGCAGTTTAACCACTTAAACGCTGCCATCATTCCTTAACAGCAGAAGTTACCTGGAGTGATCGCGTGGAATAACCATTTCCCCCTCATAATTAAATTTTAGGGGCTGAAGCCTCTATTGCCGTCATCTATAGGTGGTGTTATTTCTTCTATGTACTACAGTATCACAACATTCAAATCCTCAAGGGTTTTAAAAATTAACAAAAAAAGTAAAAAAAATATTTAAAAAATAGAAATTTGAAACAATTAAATCACCCCCACACCTCCTTTTTCCCCAATTGAATAATAAAGAAATAAAAAAATATAATAAACACATTTGATTATTATATTTGTTAAAAAAGTATAAAAAATTCTAAGAAAAAAAAATAGAAATATGTAAATATTTAAATCACCCCCACATCTCCCTTTTCCTAATTAAATAATAAGGAAATAAAAGTATAAAAAAATAAACACATTTGATTTTTGTATCTCCAAAACGGTATAAACAAAAACTAGGACTTGAAAGATGAAAAAAATCCCAGCTCCATTGTCAGAGGAATTAAAAAGTTACAGGTCTCAGAAAATGGTAAAATGAACGGTGTCTTTCAGAAACTGCAACTCGTCTTGCAATAACCAAAAGGAATGGGGTCTTAGAAGATAGGGAGGAAAAAAACAAAAGCCCAAAAATTAAAAATGTTAGGATTAAAGGGGTGAAAACCATGGAGCAAGACTAGAGCCAACCTGACCGTGGTCACCAGCTATCAGCTGATGCTTACCGAACTCCGGTAGAGTTGGGTTACGACCACTTGCAGCTCAAAACGCAACTCCACTTACTATTATTTCTTGTGTTGCGACCAAGTCTTTACCATCTTATGTTACTAATTTACCAGATGTGGATGTGTCTCCATAAAAATCCACAAGTCCTTCTGCTATAAAGTGCGCACCTGAGGAACAGAGAACTCAATTTACCGGCAGAAGTCCGAAGCTTTGGCGAAGAGCGACTGCACACAGCCGTCATCTGATGGAATTATCACTGTGGTAGGTTTTATCTGTGGATTTTCCCGCTTCTAGTCATATAACACATTCTAAAGGCCACGGGGTTTAACTGTTTTATTGATTGTCCAGAAGATGGACGGATCCATTAAAGGTCACACGGTTCCTAAATTAGAACTCATCTATCAGATTCTCGGGTTGTGAGCCGCTGTCAGGCGCTCCGGAAAGGAATATTTCCTGTAAGGGTGAATTAACATTAATGGTATAAGGATCATGTCTGTGGGATCCACATCTAGAGGTCGTGATTGATGACGGGCAACTACAAGAACAGAAATCATACCTATCGCTTGGAGTCATCTCCATTTATTTCTGCAGCTTGACAAATTTGAGTGCGTTCTTGGCATCCTCTTTTGTCTTTGCTACCACCATTCCACGGTAATTGGGAAAAGTGTCAGCTTGAAGGACCTTACCCCCTGGTGGTGTTTATAGATGAGCAGTAGGAATGGTTCATCCATAATATCAGGCACTTATTTTGGGTACCAAACCCTGGATCCTACTCAGTTTTACAAATTAGCCAAAGTTGTCTGCAAGGGTTGGGGTCATGGCTTAATACAGTCCAGTCAAGCTCACATAAGTCAAGTCAAACGTCAAGTTTTTATGGACCTCATTTTTTTCTTCTACCGGAGACAATAACAACCCTAATGGAAAAGTATGGAGCCTTTCCCAAAATCAGAACAAAAATCTCTAAATTATCAATGTTATCTGGAAGATCTTTCTTTACGGGAACTAAAGGATCCAACACAAATTACGGTACATAAACAGATCCAACCCTTTTTGATCATCCATCAGAGGTGGGGAGACGTGTTCTCCAGGCAGTCATGAAATCCAGATTTAGCCATGAGATGTTTCTTCACATGGAAAAATAAATTACATCTCACCACCTAAGGCTTGGAATCTGCAGTGATCTCAGACTTCTGTACGAATGTTCCGCAATGGAAATCCAATTTACAAATATCACCGAATGAGACTCCAGCTGATGAGGCTATAGCCAGTTTTGGAGTTGAACAGGAGTGTTGCAACTCAGAGGCGATGTCTTCACTGTTCAGCCCTCTCAAGGTCTCGGTACGTGGTGGTTCTGTAAGGTTGTACAGTGTAACTCATCACAGCTCGGCTTTTGTTGAGCTCAAGAGGATATGAACCACGAGAACAGACCGTACGCTCGCTATGAGGTCCTTGAAGACTGGAGGGTAAGACCGGCATGCTCGAGCGTTCAGAGTTTGTGCAGGAACGGCAAACGAAAAGTGGGCAAAAAAGTTGGTGAAAGCCCTATCCCACCACTGGAGTCTGGACCATGGTAATCACAGTTTGGAAGCCCTCTTCATCACTATAGCGATAGGAAGGATGGAAAGCAATTGCCTTGGCAGAGTGGATGAATAAATGACCTCCCCGAGAACCAAAAGGTGGATGATGACCTATTAGCCCACTCACCGCTGCAGATGGTAAACCGATAAGCAGAATTGCATCCACTGGACTACATGGGGTACCTGGGTTTACTCTCTAGTGGTAGGTGCTCGACTAAGCGTCTGCCGAGAGGCAGACACCAGGTGCCACTTCCAGGGAAGTGACCGGGTCTGTGGCAGCTGACCTCCAGGGCAGGGTTGGACATGGGGACAAATGGACAGAGTCTTTAGTGCAGCAAGGACCACCGGGAAGTCTGAGGCAGATGGCATAGCCGGGGTGAACGGAAACAGTCCCATGTAAAGTTGGGACCACCAGGGTGGCTGAGGCAGATGGCATGGCTGGGGTGGACAGACATAGTCACTAGTAAACCTTGGACAACCAAGGTGGCTGAGGCATATGGCACAGCGGAGGTGGATGGACACAATCACTAGTAAAGCTGGCAACACCAGAGTGGCGGGGCAGATGGCATGGCCAGGGTGCGCGGACACAGTCACAAGTATAGCTAGGAATACCAGAGCAGCTGAAGCAGATGGCATGGCCGGGGTGAGTGGACACAGTCACTAGTAAACCTTAGATCATCAGAGTGGCTAAGGTAGATAGCACAGCCAGGGTGGACGGACACGGTCAATAGTAAAGGTGGGACTACCAGAGTAGCTGAGGCAGATGGCAAGGCTAGGAAGGATGGACACTGGGGTACTGACGGAACCAGGAGACAGGCAAGGACACTGTACACTGTAACAGGAAGCACAGTGGACAAGGGGTCTGACAACTAGCTGGCTAGGGAACAAACCACTCACTAATCACATTGATCGGGCACCTACCCTAGTGGGAGAGTGCCTTAAGTACCCAGGGCCACTCAGCAAATGACAGCAGTGCGAGTGCATGTCCTGGGAGAGAGAAGTTGAGAGCACCTACTTGGGGAAGCCAAGCAGCGTGGTGCAGGCCGGCCGCAGCGGTGAGTGGGCATCCCTGCAGGGAGAAGGGCAAGCAATGCAGGGGTACCGGCGCTACAATTGGTTAAGAATAATTTTCCATAAGATGAGATAAGTATTTCCTTAAAAAGGGGTTCTTTGCTATTTTTGGAGTTCTAAGCAAAAAGAAGATAAGAAAGCACCTTAGTCAAATCTCCAAGGATCAGCTGTAATCTAGAAACCCGGCAGTTTCCTTACAGCGCCACCACAGGAGAAATGAAGCATTACGCAGACTACACTGATATGAATGGGTTGTCCATGTATTATAGGAGTCAAAGTGTCCTCAAAGGCGAGAGATACTTTTTGTAAACATTTTCCACCTTGGCCAAAGGAACGGTGAAGGGTACGAGAGACCATCTCTACTAACGCGGATTTCCTAATAGGTTAAGTCTCCTATACAAAGACACTTATAGGAGGAATTACACATTCAATTCTCCAACCATGGCAAATCCAAAGCTGGAGACTCGGAAACTTTCTTACGGTATCAATGTCTTTTCCTTCTACCTCTTGGAGGAGTCATGACCGGGTCACCACCATTCTCCAAACGCCTTTCTCCTGCCCGTCCACTGAACTCGTCCTAATCAGTACTCATCCCGTACGTCTTCCCTCGTCTTTCCAAGGTTTGTCGGAAAGTTACAGCGTAAGATACAATGGAGCCGCTATAGGAACGATTAAAAAGTTTTCACGGCAGGTATCGCGTCGCCAATGGCTGTCTGCACACTGCACAACGCTAATAGACTTCAGACACGTAACCGCAAACATCTCGGCACAAGACTTATTCCGGGCCTGCTGGATATGAAATATTGAAAGCGATTCACTATTCTCAGACAATGTCCCTATCTCCGAGTTTATGAATATAAATTAAAGTGGAAATGAGCCGCTCGGACTGGAAAAGGTGACTGTTCTGCAAATCCATTTATGACACATGTTCCGGAGGCAGCACCGCAGCACGTCCTCCGCCAGCGCCACAATGTAACAGTATATGAAAGACTTGTGTAATGCGAGGACGCCGCTAAATCTGGAACGTCTCAGACATTTTGTAAGGTATAAAGGTGGCCCGGCGGAATGTGTCAGCACGTCGGCTGCAGTCCCATGTAAGACTCTTGTAGTCACAGCACAGGGACTCATAGCTCGAAGAAGTACAGGGTATATAGTCACAAATGAAAGGTAACAAATATTACAGTTTTCTAACATTATATCGCACAAATAAGGCTGCATAAGTGAGCGCCATTTAGTGCCGATATATTAGTACCATATGATATCGCCATACATACGCTATATAATATCGCAATACAGGGCTGAACTAACAATCAAACTGCTAACAAATAAATGCAGCTGGGCCCTTCCCAAGTAATACTGTTATACTGTGCCCAACTACAGTCAAACTGCTACCCCCTGCACCGGATCCGGCACTGGTCAGGACGTATATCCAGTGCCCAATAATCCTGGCCCACCCCCTGCACCGGATCTAGCACTGGTTAGGATGTATAGCTAGTGCCCAATAATCCTGGCCCACCCCCTGCACCGGATCCGGAACTGGTCAGAATATATATCCAGTGCTCAATAATCCTGGCCCACCCCCTGCACCGGATCTGGCAGTGGTTAGGATGTATAGCTAGTGCCCAATAATCCTGGCCCACCCCCTGCACCGGATCCGGCACTGGTCAGAATATATATCCAGTGCTCAATAATCCTGGCCCACCCCCTGCACCGGATCCGGCACTGGTCAGGACGTATATCCAGTGCCCAATAATCCTGGCCCACCCCCTGCACCGGATCTAACACTGGTTAGGATGTATGGCTAGTGCCCAATAATCCTGGCCCACCCCCTGCACCGGATCCGGCACTGGTCAGAATATATATCCAGTGCTCAATAATTCTGGCCCACCCCCTGCACCGGATCTGGCACTGGTTAGGATGTATAGCTAGTGCCCAATAATCCTGGCCCACCCCCTGCACCGGATCCGGCACTAGTCAGGATGTTTATCCAGTGCCCAATAATCCTGGCCCACCCCCTGCACCGGATCCGGCACTGGTCAGGATGTATATCCAGTGCCCAATAATTCTGGCCCACCCCCTGCACCAGATCCGGCACTGGTCAGGACGTATATCCAGTGCCCAATAATCCTGGCCCACCCCCTGCACCGGATCCGGCACTGGTCAGGATGTATATCCAATGCCCAATAATCCTGGTCCACCCCCTGCACCGGATCCGGCACTGGTCAGGATGTATATCCAGTACCCAATAATCCTCCCCCCCCTGCACCGGATCCGGAGCGCACCCCCGGGGGACACACTTAGGTATAATTTTCCACTATCTATTATCACTCTTTTCTGAGTCGCTGGAAAACAAGGCAATTGGGAACCAAAATGGCAAAGGAAATGACAGCGCAGATTGGTTGTGATAAGTGGAGAGAAACACAATGTGCTTATAATTAGGTTCCAGAAATGCCGGCTATTCGGTAACCTGCGGGTGACTGCGATAGATTGCTGCATCTATTTATATCCGAGGCCGAAGGAAACAACAAAACGCAGAAGTGAAGTTTATCATGTACCTTAATGCCAGATATCGGCCCTGAATCCCCGGCCATGCTGAAATATTGCTACAGATTTGGTAAAGGTACATTTAGAGGTCGGAGATTTGGTAATTCCGGTGGTAAATTATGGATTCTGAAGTCTGGTGGCTCCTTAAAGACGACCTGTTATTGCCGTAAATAGGTATATTTTTACCCGCTATTAATGCCGCTCTTCTCCTGAATCCGGCCCTGCTTTTCTTGTGTTTCTGCGCCTCGCCATTGCTAAGATATGACCCCTTCACCCCTGTATAGAAAGCTAATCCTCTTATCCAAGTGGGAGTGGTCCTCAAAAAGATAACCATTCCTATTTGGCTAAAAAGGCAGGATTTTCATATAGTGAAGATAAGATCATATCTCAGGAACAGCGAGGTCCCGGAACATAAGAAAAACAGTGCCAGATTCAGGAACAAAATACTTATATATGGCAAGTTTCCTCAGTGCCCCTCCTCCCTGCTGCTGTTAAATGTCTGCCCACCTAGTATGATTGGCATTTCCTCAGTGCCCCTCCTTCCTGCTGCTGTTAAATCTCCACCCACCTAGTCTGATTGACATTTCCTCAGTGCCCCTCCTCCCTGCTGCTGTTAAATGTCTGCTCACGTAGTTTGATTGACATTTCCTCAGTGCCCCTCCTCCCTGCTGCAATTAAATCTCCGCCCACCTAGTCTGACTGACATTTCCTCAGTGCCCCTCCTCCCTGCTGCTATTGAATTTCCACCCGCCTAGTCTGACTGACATTTCCTCAGTGCCCCTCCTCCCTGCTGCTATTGAATCTCTGCCCACCTAGTCTGATTGGCATTTCCTCAGTGTCCCTCCACCCTGCTGCTATTGAATCTCCACCCACCTTGTCTGATTGACATTTCCTCAGTGTCCCTCCTCCCTGCTGCTATTAAATCTCCACCCGCCTAGTCTGATTGGCATTTCCTCAGTGTCCCTCCTCCCTGCTGCAATTAAATCTCCGCCCACCTAGTCTGACTGACATTTCCTCAGTGTCCCTCCACCCTGCTGCTATTGAATCTCCACCCACCTTGTCTGATTGACATTTCCTCAGTGTCCCTCCTCCCTGCTGCTATTGAATTTCCTCCCACCTTGTCTGACTGACATTTCCTCAGTGTCCCTCCTCCCTGCTGCTATTAAATCTCCACCCGCCTAGTCTGATTGGCATTTCCTCAGTGCCCCTCCTCCCTGCTGCTATTGAATTTCCACCCGCCTAGTCTGATTGGCATTTCCTCAGTGCCCCTCCTCCCTGCTGTTATTGAATTTCCTCCCACCTTGTCTGACATTTCCTCAGTGTCCCTCCTCCCTGCTGCTATTGAATTTCCACCCGCCTAGTCTGATTGGCATTTCCTCAGTGCCCCTCCTCCCTGCTGTTATTGAATTTCCTCCCACCTTGTCTGACTTTTCCTCAGTGTCCCTCCTCCCTGCTGCTATTGAATTTCCTCCCACCTTGTCTGACTTTTCCTCAGTGTCCCTCCTCCCTGCTGCTATTGAATTTCCTCCCACCTTGTCTGACTTTTACTCAGTGTCCCTCCTCCCTGCTGCTATTGAATTTCCTCCCACCTTGTCTGACATTTCCTCAGTGCCCCTCCTCCCTGCTGCTATTGAATTTCTTCCCACCTTGTCTGACTTTTCCTCAGTGCCCCTCCTCCCTGCTGCTATTGAATTTCCTCCCACCTTGTCTGACTTTTCCTCAGTGTCCCTCCTCCCTGCTGCTATTGAATTTCCTCCCACCTTGTCTGACTTTTCCTCAGTGCCCCTCCTCCCTGCTGCTATTGAATTTCCTCGCACCTTGTCTGACTTTTCCTCAGTGCCCCTCCTCCCTGCTGCTATTGAATTTCCTCCCACCTTGTCTGACTTTTCCTCAGTGTCCCTCCTCCCTGCTGCTATTGAATTTCCTCCCACCTTGTCTGACTTTTCCTCAGTGCCCCTCCTCCCTGCTGCTATTGAATTTCCTCGCACCTTGTCTGACGTTTCCTCAGTGCCCCTCCTCCCTGCTGCTATTGAATTTCCTCGCACCTTGTCTGACTTTTCCTCAGTGCCCCTCCTCCCTGCTGCTATTGAATTTCCTCCCACCTTGTCTGACATTTCCTCAGTGTCCCTCCTCCCTGCTGCTATTGAATTTCCTCCCACCTTGTCTGACATTTCCTCAGTGTCCCTCCTCCCTGCTGCTATTGAATTTCCTCCCACCTTGTCTGACTTTTCCTCAGTGCCCCTCCTCCCTGCTGCTATTGAATTTCCTCCCACCTTGTCTGACTTTTCCTCAGTGTCCCTGCTCCCTGCTGCTATTGAATTTCCTCCCACCTTGTCTGACATTTCCTCAGTGCCCCTCCTCCCTGCTGCTATTGAATTTCCTCCCACCTTGTCTGACTTTTCCTCAGTGTCCCTGCTCCCTGCTGCTATTGAATTTCCTCCCACCTTGTCTGACTTTTCCTCAGTGTCCCTCCTCCCTGCTGCTATTGAATTTCCTCCCACCTTGTCTGACATTTCCTCAGTGCCCCTCCTCCCTGCTGCTATTGAATTTCCGCCCACCTTGTCTGACATTTCCTCAGTGTCCCTCCTCCCTGCTGCTATTGAATTTCCTCCCACCTTGTCTGACATTTCCTCAGTGCCCCTCCTCCCTGCTGCTATTGAATTTCCTCCCACCTTGTCTGACATTTCCTCAGTGTCCCTCCTCCCTGCTGCTATTTAATTTCCTCCCACTTTGTCTGACATTTCCTCAGTGTCCCTCCTCCCTGCTGCTATTGTATTTCCTCCCACCTTGTCTGACTTTTCCTCAGTGTCCCTCCTCCCTGCTGCTATTGAATTTCCTCCCACCTTGTCTGACTTTTCCTCAGTGTCCCTCCTCCCTGCTGCTATTGAATTTCCTCCCACCTTGTCTGACTTTTCCTCAGTGCCCCTCCTCCCTGCTGCTATTGAATTTCCTCCCACCTTGTCTGACTTTTCCTCAGTGCCCCTCCTCCCTGCTGCTATTGTATTTCCTCCCACCTTGTCTGACTTTTCCTCAGTGTCCCTCCTCCCTGCTGCTATTGAATTTCCTCCCACCTTGTCTGACTTTTCCTCAGTGCCCCTCCTCCCTGCTGCTATTGTATTTCCTCCCACCTTGTCTGACTTTTCCTCAGTGTCCCTCCTCCCTGCTGCTATTGAATTTCCTCCCACCTTGTCTGACTTTTCCTCAGTGCCCCTCCTCCCTGCTGCTATTGAATTTCCTCCCACCTTGTCTGACTTTTCCTCAGTGCCCCTCCTCCCTGCTGCTATTGTATTTCCTCCCACCTTGTCTGACTTTTCCTCAGTGTCCCTCCTCCCTGCTGCTATTGAATTTCCTCCCACCTTGTCTGACTTTTCCTCAGTGCCCCTCCTCCCTGCTGCTATTGAATTTCCTCCCACCTTGTCTGACTTTTCCTCAGTGTCCCTCCTCCCTGCTGCTATTGAATTTCCTCCCACTTTGTCTGACATTTCCTCAGTGTCCCTCCTCCCTGCTGCTATTGAATTTCCTCCCACCTTGTCTGACTTTTCCTCAGTGCCCCTCCTCCCTGCTGCTATTGAATTTCCTCCCACCTTGTCTGACTTTTCCTCAGTGTCCCTCCTCCCTGCTGCTATTGAATTTCCTCCCACCTTGTCTGACTTTTCCTCAGTGCCCCTCCTCCCTGCTGCTATTGAATTTCCTCCCACCTTGTCTGACTTTTCCTCAGTGCCCCTCCTCCCTGCTGCTATTGTATTTCCTCCCACCTTGTCTGACTTTTCCTCAGTGTCCCTCCTCCCTGCTGCTATTGAATTTCCTCCCACCTTGTCTGACTTTTCCTCAGTGTCCCTCCTCCCTGCTGCTATTGAATTTCCTCCCACCTTGTCTGACTTTTCCTCAGTGTCCCTCCTCCCTGCTGCTATTGAATTTCCTCCCACCTTGTCTGACTTTTCCTCAGTGCCCCTCCTCCCTGCTGCTATTGAATTTCCTCCCACCTTGTCTGACTTTTCCTCAGTGCCCCTCCTCCCTGCTGCTGTCAGACGGGCTTCATTTTATTATCACAATTATACAGCCATTCTGTGATGTGAATCTTCATAGCAATTACACTAGCCTAATCAGGTCTAAGCAATCTATTTAATAATATTTGCAGCTTGTATTCTAAAATCTGAATTATATTTGCCCTTTAAGGAATAAGTTAAAGAGTCTTTTGTGCATTTCTTTGCACAGATGACTGTGACCGGCCGTCAGGTCTCCGCCGATCGCCACGCTGCTGACGTAGAAAGGGAAATCCGCGTCTGGTGCGGAATCCTCTTCTTTGGATGGAAGCAATCGATTCTCCGGATGTGGCTGACGCCGTGTGTCACGCTTCTCCCAGAGAAAATCCCATCTCTGTTTTTTACCAGCACAAAACTGCTCAAAATCTATTATCTGTCGGTGTCCGGAGGTCTCCATCCATCATTGTGCGATCAGCATTCAGCACCTGAGCCCGACGGACAGCCGCGACCAAACACAGCAACCAGCCGCATCATGAGTGAAAAGGGGGTCAGTGCCGGCATCTCCTGAAATACTCTGTGCTGCTGGAGACCCTGCTCTGCACCCTCGGACTGTGACCCCCAACCTGTCTCCATTCTACACCGAAGCCCTGGCATCAATTACATTATCCAGAGAGAGAACAGGTCACTGCCTTGCACAAAATCAGCAAAACTCCCCTTCTGAAATCCTCTGTGCTGCTGGGGATTGTACTCCCGCCACCTGTCTGTGTCATTACTGAAGTGCTGCGCTCCTACCTCCTCCAGATGCACCAGGAAGGTGACGTTCTGCCCGCTCTGCACACCCAGTTTGCCGCTGAGGGTCGTGAGCTGCAATCCTTGTGGAGCTTTTCCTAAGCATTCCTGGGGTTTGGGCGAATACTGATCCCGCAACCCATCCGTGCAGTTATTGGACACAATCCTGCGATACCTGCAAAAGCCCAACACATGTCAGCCAATAACATGCCGAAATCTGAGCGCAAAGTATAATAACTAGGATGTAACTCAGAATAGGGAGTGCAGCTCTGGAGTATAATACAGGAGGTAAGTCAGGATCAGTAATGTAATGTATGTACACAGTGACTGCACCAGCAGAATAGTGAGTACAGCTCTGGAGGATAATACAGGAGGTAACTCAGGATCAGTAATGTAATGTATGTACACAGTGACTGCACCAGCAGAATAGTGAGTGCAGCTCTGGAGTATAATACAGGAGGTAACTCAGGATCAGTAATGTAATGTATGTACACAGTGACTGCACCAGCAGAATAGTGAGTGCAGCTCTGGAGTATAATACAGGAGGTAACTCAGGATCAGTAATGTAATGTATGTACACAGTGACTGCACCAGCAGAATAGTGAGCGCAGCTCTGGAGTATAATACAGGATATTACATTTTTCACTGCGTCATTGCAGCCATTTGGTAAATTCAAAAAAGTTCATTTTTTTTCTCATTAACGTTCACTCTGCCCCCATCCCCCATCTTGACAGAAAAAAAAATGTTAAAACAAGAAAAACTGAAATATCCCATGGCCATAAGTATTCAGCCCCTTTGCTCAAACACTCATATTTATGTCACAGGCTGTCCATTTCCTTGTGATCCATCTTCAACTCAAGGAAATGGACAGCCTGTGACATAAATATGAGTGTCTGAGCAAAGGGGCTGAACACTTATGACCAGTTTTTCTTGTTTAATAAACTTGCAAAAATGTCTACGTTTATGTTTTTTTTTCTGTCAAGATGGGGGCAAAGGGTACATTAATGAGAAAAAAATGAACTTTTTGAATTTACCAAATAGCTGCAATAAAACAAAGAGTGAAATATTACAAGGGGTGTGAATACTTTCCGTCCCCCCTGTGTATAGTAATAAGGTTAATGAATATGCTATGTTGCGGAGGTTTCTGGCGGATGAGTGTGGCTCGTACCCGCTGCTCCTCAGGTAGCTCTGCCCCTGGCTGCACTCCTTGGACATGGACGCGGGGTTGTACCAGAAGGCCGGCGTGCACTGATTCTTCCCTTGTCTCTCGTAGCCGTAGTCACTGAGAATAGAGATACATTATTACAGAAGACTCCACACAACGCGGCACCCAGCACTTTCTATCCTGTCCTCTATCTGGAAAAAAACAAAGTCAGAATTTTAAAATATCCTTTTGTTGCAAAAGTTTCAATAAATCTTTTCTACAAACAGTTACCAGATTCCGTTCTATTGGTATCAAACGTTCTTCATAAAATTCAAATAAACTACCAAATTTGCATGATTTCCTCTGCTTCCTTTTTACCTGCAACATCGGTCCCTATTTTTCCTGCTGGAAACTAGTATCCGCAGGGTGGTCACATACTCGCGTGCCGCCTGTGCTGTCAGATCGGCACCGACTTGTGCCACAGGAGACTTCCATGGGTGACCTGTCAACAGCTACTGATGAGACGTTGCAGCTTTTATCACAAATAGCCAATTCTTTTATTTACCCTAGGCCACCAGGGATGTTATTATTAACCCAGTCAGTGTCCAAGACCATCTAGGATGCTGGTATGAACCCCTTCTCTTTTCACGATAACCACAGAAGTAGCAATAATCCCCTTCAGTGTCATAGATAACTAAATATGTACCATTAAACTCCATCAATGCCCTAGACCACCAGGGATGTTATTATTAATTCAGTGTCTAAGACCATTTAGGATGTTGCCTTAAACCCTTTTATTTTTTCAAGATAACCATGGAAGTAGCAATAATCCCCTTCAGTGTCATAAATAACAAAATATGTAAGATTAAACTCCATCAATGCCCTAGACCACCAGGGATGTTATTATTAATTCAGTGTCCAAGACCATTTAGGATTCTGATATGAACCCCTTCCGATAGCTACTTTTGTCACAGGAGATTTCCATGGGTGACTGGTCAACAGCTACTGATGAGACATTGCAGCTTTCATTACCAATAACCAATTTTTTTTTTGCCCTAGACCACCAGGGATGTTATTATTAATTCAGTCAGTGTCCAAAACCATGTCGGATATTATCATGAATTCCTTTCTTTTTTTAAGATAACCATGGAAGTAGCAATAATCCCCTTCAGTGTCATAGATAACAAAATATGTACCATTAAACTCCATCAATGCCCTAGACCACCAGGGATGTTATTATTAATTCAGTGTCCAAAACCATCCCGGATATTACCATGAACCCCTTTTTTTTTTCAAGATAACCATCAAAGTAGCTATAATCGCCTTCAGTGTAATAGATCAAATATGTACCATTAAACTCCATCAATGCCCTAGACCACCAGGGATGTTATTATTAATCCAGTCAGTGTCCAAAACCATCTCGGATATTATCATGAAACCCTTTCTTTTTTCAAGAAAACCATGGAAGTAGCAATAATCCCCTTCAGTGTCATAGATAACAAAATATGTACCATTAAACTCCATCAATGCCCTAGACCACCAGGGATGTTATTATTAATTCAGTGTCCAAGACCATTTAGGATTCTGATATGAACCCCTTCCGGTACCTACTTTTGTCACAGGAGATTTCCATGGGTGACCTGTCAACAGCTACTGATGAGACATTGCAGCTTTCATTACCAATAACCAATTTTTTTTTTGCCCTAGACCACCAGGGATGTTATTATTAATTCAGTCAGTGTCCAAAACCATGTCGGATATTATCATGAACCCCTTTCTTTTTTTAAGAAAACCATGGAAGTAGCAATAATCCCCTTCAGTGTCATAGATAATTAAATATGTGCCATTAAACTCCATCAATGCCCTAGACCACCAGGGATGTTATTATTAATTCAGTGTCCAAGAACATTTAAGATGCTGCCTTAAACCCCTTTCTTTTTTCAAGATAACCACAGAAGTAGCAATAATTCCCTTCAGTGTCATAGATAACAAAATGTGTACCATTAAACTCCATCAATGCCCTAGACCACAAGGGATGTAACCATAATTGCTTTTCAGTGTCAGAGATAAAAATAATCTTTTAGTATTCACATCATCACTATCTAGATCACAAGAGCACAGCCAAAATTCCCTTTTAGTTGCATAGATCCCAAAGGATATTACTAAAACCTCATCCACTACCCCAGACCACCAGGGATATACCCATAAATATCTTTCAGTGTCACATATCCCAAAGGACTTCACCATTAACTCCATCACTACCCAGTGACATACAGTCATGGCTGAAAGTATTGGCACCCTTGAAGTGGTTCCATATATTTAAGTATTTCTCCCAGAAAATTATTGGAATTACACATATTTTGTTATATGCATGTTTATTCCCTTTGGAACAACAAAAAAAAGGGAAGAAAAAGGAGAAAAAAGGCGAATTTGACATAGTTTCACACAAAACCCCAAAAATGGACCAGACAAAATTGTTGGCACCTTTCTAAAATTGTGGGTAAGCAACTTTGTTTCAAGCCTGTGACACTCATTCAAACTCACCTGTGGCAAGTAACAGATGTGGGCAATATGAAAATCACACCTGAAACCAGAGACAAAGGGAAGAAGTTGTCTCACTCTTTGCATTGTGTGTCTGTGTGTTCCACACTAATGCGGGCATCACTCGAGACGATCTATCGTGCGATATGTCGTCGGGGTCACGGTTTTCGTGACACATCCGGCATCGTTTACGATGTCGTCCCGTGTGACACCTACGAGCGACGCAGAACGTTCGCAAATCGTTGACACGTCGCTCATTTTTAAAAAGTCGTTTATTTTTCTTTGCGCCAGTTGTTCATCGTACCCAGGGCAGCAAACATCGCTCCGTGTCACACCCCAGGAACGATGAACAGCAGCTTACCTGCGTCCCGCGGCTCCCGCCGGCTATGCGGAAGGAAGGAGGTGGGCGGGATGTTTACGTCCCGCTCATCTACGCCCCTCAACTTCTATTGGCCGGCCGCTATGTGACGTCGCTGTGACGCCGAACGTCCCACCCCCTTCAGGAAGTGGATGTTTGCCGCCCACAGCGAGGTCGCTCAGCAGGTAAGTACGTGTGACGGCGGTTTAACGACTTTGTGCACCACGGGCAACTAATTGCCCGTGACGCACAAACGACGGGGGCGGGAGTGTGGAGAACAAAAAGAGAAGAGAACAAAATTGTTGAAAATATCCACTAGTCCATCTCCAAAGATCTTGATGTTCCTTTGTCTATGGAGCATAACATAATCAATAAGAGAAAATTGATAAAAGGTTGTAACACAGGACAGTCTGGATGGTGGATAAGCTCCAATCAAGGTCCAAAGAAATTCAAGTCGTCCTGCAGTTCACGGGGCATCGGTGTCAGTGTGAACTATTCTTCCACATCTGCATGACATAAAAAACACTATGCAGGAGGCCCAGAAGGACCCCACTACTGACACAAAGACATAAAAAAGCAAAGATGTACGTGAGTAACCAAAATCCTTCTGGGAAAGCGTCAGATGAGACCAAGATAGAGCTTTTTGGTAAAGCACATCATTCTACAGTTTACTGAAAACAGAATGAGGCCTAAAAAGATAAGAGCACAGGACCTACAGTCACACATGCTGGAGGTCAGAGATGTTTGGGGTTGTCTTGATGCCTTTGGCCCTTTGTGCCTTGACTTGACATCATAAAATCTGAAGATTACCAAAGGATCTTGGGTGGCAATGTAGTGCACAGTATCAGAAAGCTGGGGGTGCGTCCTAGCTCAGGGATCTTCCAGCAGGACAATGACCCTAGACACTTCAAGAAGTCCCAGAAATGGATGGTATCAAAGCATTGGAAAGTTATGAAGAGGCAGCAATGAGTCCGAATCTAAACCCCATTGACACCTGTGGAGAGATCTGAAAATTGGGAGAAGAGAACAGAAGAGAGGAAAGAAGAGATGAGTGGAGAGGAGAGAAGAGGAGAGCAGATGAGAAGAGAGAAGAGGAGAGGAGAGAAGAGGAGAGAAGAGAAGAGGAGAGGAGAGAAGAAGAGAGGAGAGAGGAGGAGAGAAGAGGAGAGGAGAGAGGAGAAGAGGATAGAAGAGGAGAGGAGAGAAGAGGAGAGAAGAAGAGAGAAGAGGAGAGAAGAGGAGAGAAGAGGAAGGAAGAGGAAAGAAGAGGAGAGAAGAGGAGAGGAGAGAGGAGGAGAGAAGAGGAGAGGTGAGAAGAGGAGAGAAGAGGAGAGAAGAGGAGAGAAGAGGAGAGGAGAGAGGAGGAGAGGGGAGAAGAGGAGAGAAGAAGAGAGAAGAGGAGAGAAGAGGAGAGAAGAGGAGAGAAGAGGAGAGGAGAGAAGAGGAGAGAAGAAGAGAGAAGAGGAGAGAAGAGGAGAGGAGAGAAGAGGAGAGAAGAGGAAAGAAGAGGAGAGAAGAGGAGAGGAGAGAAGAGGAGAGAAGAGGAGAGGAGAGAAGAGGAGAGAAGAGGAGAGAAGAGGAGAGAAGAGAAGAGGAGAGAAGAGGAGAGAAGAGAAGAGGAGAGAAGAGGAGAGAAGAGGAGAGAAGAGGCCTCCAAATATGAGAGACCTGGAGACATTTATAAAGAAGAGTCCATGATTCCAGGTCAGAAGAGGAAGAAGCTTGTGGACTGGTATAGGAAGCGACTGATTGCAGATATTTATTCCTAAGGGTAAAGGGCGCAACCAAATATTAAGAGAAGGGGACAACAATATTGTCCGGCCCATTTTGGGGGATTTATGTGAAATTCTGTCCAATTTCATTTTCTCTCTATTTTGTGTTGTTCCAATACACCCAAGGGAAATAAACATGCGCATAACAAAATATGTGCAATCATTTTCCGGGAGAAATACTTAATTTTCTGGAACAATTTCAAGGGTGTCAATACTTTCAGCCATGACTGTAAATCTTGTTTCATAAACCCCCTCTCTACCTTGGACTAACAGGAATATTACAATTCTCCATTTTCAGCTTTAGCCCTTGACTACCCTAGACCACCAGGGATGGATTTATATAATGCCCTTTAAATGTCAGAGATTTCAATGGCTGTTGATATTTTAAATTTTTAAAGCACTATACCAGCAGGGATGTAAACATAATTCTCACCCTCCCCAGGTCCATCACTGAGCCTCCACTGCCTGTTATTGTCTGCTGTCACATTGATAATGTTGCAGACAATAAATGAGCATGGTGGCTATGAGCAACTCGTGCCTCGACTCAGGCAGGGTCACATTGCTCACTGATTGTCTGCAGTGCCATCGATGTGACGTGAGCGCTGCAGACAGCAACAGACACCAGGAGCAGCGCTGGAGACTCAGAGATGGATTAGAGAATGGTAAATATAGAAAAATTGGCCAGGGAGAAGGGGAAACCAGAAACACCTTTACCCTTTCACTACCCTAGGCCACCAGGGACTTGTTACCCATTGATAGATTTCAAATGAAGACGATTGCTAAAATCTATTTACATTTCTGTATGTTTCCTATTCAGTATGTTGGTGGACGGGGTCTTTGCCCCGGAGAATAAATGCCCATTGGTCATAGTCCTGGTGGTCTGTGGCCCTCTTAGGTGTGTGGACTTTCATCTTTCCGGCTGCGGCTGCATTCTTGATCTTCTATTATTTTCCTGCAGATCACCCCGGCGTGTGATGCAGAGCGCGGCGGTGAAGCTGCAGATTATACCGAGACCCAAAAGTTCAATCAGTTTTTTTTTTCTAGTCTTTACATTAAATGTCTGTGAACGCTTTCTTAGCCTCTCATCATAAAATGTGCCTGCGGGCGACACGCTGATTACAACTCTCCACTAACTCTACTTTACAGAATGAAAGGCTCACATTAATAATTCACAAAATTAAAAACAACGTTTCCGTCTCCCCTTAAGGACGGACTCATGTTCATTAGCGGCTCTTAAATGTATATTAAAGCCAACAGCGTCCTCCAGTCTGCGCTGCCGCAACGTCTGGGTCTTAAAGGGAGAGTAAAGAAAAGAATGAAGTCTGCAAGTGTGCAGGACGTCATAACTAGTGATGAGCGGGCACTACCATGCTCGGGGGCTCAGTACTGGTAACTAGTGATGAGCGGGCACTACCATGCTCGGGTGCTCTGTACTCGTAACTAGTGATGAGCAGGCACTACCATGCTCGGGTGCTCAGTACTGGTAACTAGTGATGAGCGGGCACTACCATGCTCGGGGGCTCAGTACTGGTAACTAGTGATGAGCGGGCACTACCATGCTCGGGTGCTCTGTACTGGTAACTAGTGATGAGCGGGCACTACCATGCTCGGGTGCTCAGTACTGGTAACTAGTGATAAGCGGGCACTACCATGCTCGGGTGCTCAGTACTCGTAACTAGTGATGAGCGGGCACTACCATGCTCAGGTGCTCAGTACTGGTAACTAGTGATAAGCGGGCACTACCATGCTCAGGTGCTCTGTACTGGTAACTAGTGATGAGCGGACACTACCATGCTCAAGTGTTCGGTACTCGTAACTAGTGATGAGCGGGCACTACCATGCTCGGGTGCTCAGTACTGGTAACTAGTGATAAGCGGGCACTACCATGCTCGGGTGCTCAGTACTCGTAACTAGTGATGAGCGGGCACTACCATGCTCAGGTGCTCAGTACTGGTAACTAGTGATAAGCGGGCACTACCATGCTCAGGTGCTCTGTACTGGTAACTAGTGATGAGCGGACACTACCATGCTCAGTACTGGTAACTAGTGATGAGCGGGCACTACCATGCTCAGGTGCTCAGTACTCGTAACTAGTGATGAGCGGGCACTACCATGCTCGGGTGCTCAGTACTGGTAACTAGAGATAAGCGGGCACTACCATGCTCAGGTGCTCAGTACTGGTAACTAGTGATGAGCGGGCACTACCATGCTCAGGTGCTCAGTACTGGTAACTAGTGATAAGCGGGCACTACCATGCTCGGGTGCTCAGTACTGGTAACTAGTGATGAGCGAGCACTACCATGCTCAGGTGCTCTGTACTGGTAACTAGTGATGAGTGAGCACTACCATGCTCAGGTGCTCAGTACTGGTAACTAGTGATGAGTGGGCACTACCATGCACGGGTGCTCTGTACTGGTAACTAGTGATGAGCGGGCACTGCCATGCTCGGGTGCTCAGTACTGGTAACTAGTGATGAGCGAGCACTACCATGCTCAGGTGCTCAGTACTGGTAACTAGTGATGAGCGAGCACTACCATGCTCAGGTGCTCAGTACTCGTAACTAGTGATGAGCGGGCACTACCATGCTCGGGTGCTCAGTATTGGTAACTAGTGATAAGCGGGCACTACCATGCTCAGGTGCTCAGTACTGGTAACTAGTGATAAGCGGGCACTACCATGCTCGGGTGCTCAGTACTGGTAACTAGTGATGAGCAAGCACTACCATGCTCAGGTGCTCTGTACTGGTAACTAGTGATGAGTGAGCACTACCATGCTCAGGTGCTCAGTACTGGTAACTAGTGATGAGTGGGCACTACCATGCACGGGTGCTCTGTACTGGTAACTAGTGATGAGCGGGCACTGCCATGCTCGGGTGCTCAGTACTGGTAACTAGTGATGAGCGAGCACTACCATGCTCAGGTGCTCAGTACTGGTAACTAGTGATGAGCGGGCACTACCATGCTCGGGTGCTCAGTACTGGTAACTAGTGATGAGCGGGCACTGCCATGCTCGGGTGCTCAGTACTGCTAACTAGTGATGAGCGAGCACTACCATGCTCGGGTGCTCAGTACTTGTAACTAGTGATGAGCGGGCACTACCATGCTCGGGTGCTCAGTACTGGTAACTAGTGATGAGCAGGCACTACCATGCTCAGGTGCTCAGTACTGGTAACTAGTGATGAGCGAGCACTACCATGCTCGGGTGCTCAGGACTGGTAACTAGTGATGAGCGGGCACTACCGTGCTCGGGTGCTCAGTACTCGTAACTAGTGATGAGTGGGCACTACCATGCTCGGGTGCTCAGTACTCGTAACTAGTGATGAGCGGGCACTACCATGCTCGAGTGCTCAGTACTCGTAACTAGTGATGAGCTGGCACTACCATGCTCAGGTGCTCAATACGGGTAACTAGTGATGAGCGGGCACTACCATGCTCGGGTGCTGAGTACTGGTAACTAGTGATGAGCAGGCACTACCATACTCAGGTGCTCAGTACTGGTAACTAGTGATGAGTGGGCACTATCATGCTCGGGTGCTCAGTACTGGTAACTAGTGATGAGCGGGCACTACCATGCTCAGGTGCTCAGTACTGGTTACTAGTGATGAGCGGGCACTACCATGCTCGGGTGCTCAGTACTCGTAACTAGTGATGAGCGGGCACTACCATGCTCGGGTGCTCAGTACTGGTAACTAGTGATGAGCGGGCACTACCTTGCTCGGGTGCTCAGTACTGGTAACTAGTGATGAGCGGGCACTACCATGCTCGGGTGCGCTGTACTGGTAACTAGTGATGAGCGGGCACTACCATGCTCGGGTGCGCTGTACTGGTAACTAGTGATGAGCGGGCACTATCATGCTCGGGTGCTCAGTACTGGTAACTAGTGATGAGCGGGCACTACCATGCTCGGGTGCGCTGTACTGGTAACTAGTGATGAGCGGACACTACCATGCTCAGTACTGGTAACTAGTGATGAGCGGGCACTACCATGCTCAGGTGCTCAGTACTCGTAACTAGTGATGAGCGGGCACTACCATGCTCAGGTGCTCAGTACTCGTAACTAGTGATGAGCGGGCACTACCATGCTCAGGTGCTCAGTACTCGTAACTAGTGATGAGCGGGCACTACCATGCTCAGGTGCTCAGTACTCGTAACTAGTGATGAGCGGGCACTACCATGCTCAGGTGCTCAGTACTCGTAACTAGTGATGAGCGGACACTACCATGCTCAGGTGCTCTGTACTGGTAACTAGTGATGAGCGGGCACTACCATGCTCGGGTGCTCAGTACTGGTAACTAGTGATGAGCGGGCACTACCATGCTCAGGTGCTCTGTACTGGTAACTAGTGATGAGTGGGCACTACCATGCTCGGGTGCTCAGTACTCGTAACTAGTGATGAGCGGGCACTACCATGCTCAGGTGCTCTGTACTGGTAACTAGTGATGAGCGGGCACTACCATGCTCGGGTGCTCAGTACTCGTAACTAGTGATGAGCGGGCACTACCATGCTCGGGTGCTCAGTACTCGTAACTAGTGATGAGCGGGCACTACCATGCTCAGGTGCTCTGTACTGGTAACTAGTGATGAGCGGGCACTACCATGCTCAGGTGCTCTGTACTGGTAACTAGTGATGAGCGGGCACTACCATGCTCGGGTGCTCAGTACTCGTAACTAGTGATGAGCGGGCACTACCATGCTCAAGTGCTCAGTACTCGTAACTAGTGATGAGTGGGCACTACCATGCTCAGGTGCTCAGTACTGGTAACTAGTGATGAGCGGGCACTACCATGCTCAGGTGCTCAGTACTCGTAACTAGTGATGAGCGGGCACTACCATGCTCGGGTGCTCAGTACTCGTAACTAGTGATGAGTGGGCACTACCATGCTCGGGTGCTCAGTACTGGTAACTAGTGATGAGCGGGCACTGCCATGCTCGGGTGCTCTGTACTGGTAACTAGTGATGAGCGGACACTACCATGCTCGGGTGCTCAGTACTGGTAACTAGTGATGAGTCAGCACTACCATGCTCGGGTGCTCAGTACTCGTAACTAGTGATGAGTGGGCACTACCATGCTCGGGTGCTCAGTACTGGTAACTAGTGATGAGCGAGCACTACCATGCTCGGGTGCTCAGTACTCGTAACTAGTGATGAGCGGGCACTACCATGCTCGGGTGCTCAGTACTGGTAACTAGTAATGAACGGGCACTACTATGCTCGGGTGCTCAGTACTGGTAACTAGTGATGAGCGGGCACTGTCATGCTCAGGTGCTCAGTACTGGTAACTAGTGATGAGTGGGCACTACCATGCTCGGATGCTCAGTACTGGTAACTAGTGATGAGCGGGCACTACCATGCTCAGGTGCTCTGTACTCATAACTAGTGATGAGCAGGCACTACCATGCTCGGGTGCTCAGTACTGGTAACTAGTGATGAGCGGGCACTACCATGCTCGGGTGCTCAGTACTGGTAACTAGTGATGAGTAGGCACTACCATGCTCGGGTGCTCAGTACTGGTAACTAGTGTTGAGCGGGCACTACCATGCTCGGGTGCTCAGTACTGGTAACTAGTGTTGAGCGGGCACTACCATGCTCGGGTGCTCAGTACTGGTAACTAGTGATGAGCCGGCACTACCATGCTCGGGTGCTCAGTACTGGTAACTAGTTATGAGCGTGCACTACCATGCTCAGGTGTTCAGTACTGGTAACTAGTGATGAGCGGGCACTACCATGCTCGGGTGCTCAGTACTGGTAACTAGTGATGAGCAGACACTACCATGCTCGGGTGCTCAGTACTGGTAACTAGTGATGAGCGGGCACTACCATGCTCAGGTGCTCTGTACTGGTAACTAGTGATGAGCGGGCACTACCATACTCGGGTGCTCAGTACTGGTAACTAGTGATGAGCGGGCACTACCATGCTCGGGTGCTCAGTACTGGTAACTAGTGATGAGCGGGCACTACCATGCTCGGGTGCTCAGTACTGGTAACTAGTGATGAGCGGGCACTACCATGCTCAGGTGCTCAGTACTGGTAACTAGTGATGAGCAGGCACTAACATGCTCAGGTTCTCAGTACTGGTAACTAGTGATGAGCGGGCACTACCATGCTCGGGTGCTCAGTACTGGTAACTAGTGATGAGCGGGCACTACCATACTCGGGTGCTCAGTACTGGTAACTACTGATGAGCGGGCACTACCATACTCGGGTGCTCAGTACTGGTAACTAGTTATGAGCGGGCACTACCATGCTCAGGTGCTCAGTACTGGTAACTAGTGATGAGCGGGCACTACCATGCTCGGGTGCTCAGTACTGGTAACTAGTGATGAGCGGGCACTACCATGCTCAGGTGCTCAGTACTGGTAACTAGTGATGAGCGGGCACTACCATGCTCGGGTGCTCAGTACTGGTAACTAGTTATGAGCGGGCACTACCATGCTCAGGTGCTCAGTACTGGTAACTAGTGTTGAGCGGGCACTACCATGCTCGGGTGCTCAGTACTGGTAACGAGTTATGAGCGGGCACTACCATGCTCAGGTGCTCAGTACAGTACTGGTAACTAGTGATGAGCGGGCACTACCATGCTCGGGTGCTCAGTACTGGTAACTAGTGATGAGCGGGCACTACCATGCTCGGGTGCTCAGTACTGGTAACTAGTTATGAGCGGGCACTACCATGCTCAGGTGCTCAGTACTGGTAACTAGTGATGAGCGGGCACTACCATGCTCGGGTGCTCAGTACTGGTAACTAGTGATGAGCGGGCACTACCATGCTCGGGTGCTCAGTACTGGTAACTAGTGATGAGCGGGCACTACCATGCTCGGGTGCTCAGTACTGGTAACTAGTGATGAGCGGGCACTACCATGCTCGGGTGCTCAGTACTGGTAACTAGTGATGAGCGGGCACTACCATGCTCGGGTGCTCAGTACTGGTAACTAGTTATGAGCGGGCACTACCATGCTCAGGTGCTCAGTACTGGTAACTAGTGATGAGCGGGCACTACCATGCTCGGGTGCTCAGTACTGGTAACTAGTGATGAGCGGGCACTACCATGCTCGGGTGCTCAGTACTGGTAACTAGTGATGAGCGGGCACTACCATGCTCGGGTGCTCAGTACTGGTAACTAGTTATGAGCGGGCACTACCATGCTCGGGTGCTCAGTACTGGTAACTAGTGATGAGCGGGCACTACCATGCTCGGGTGCTCAGTACTGGTAACTAGTGATGAGCGGGTACTACCATGCTCGGGTGCTCAGTACTGGTAACTAGTGATGAGCGGGCACTACCATGCTCGGGTGCTCAGTACTGGTAACTAGTGATGAGCGGGCACTACCGTGCTCGGGTGCTCAGTACTGGTAACTAGTGATGAGCGGGCACTACCATGCTCGGGTGTTCAGTAGTGGTAACTAATGATGATGAGGATTTTCTGTCCTTAGACTCGGGTGGCGCCGGCTGTAACACGCAGTGCACACATTCGCCATAGATATATTTTGGGTGTTGCAAACTGAGAGCTGGGCTGGGGCCCCTACACCTCGGGGGCCCCTACACCTCGGGGGCCCCTACACTTCGGGGGCCCTGGCACGGTCCTGGTACCGGCCCCCTGTGAAGTCTTGGAGCCTGAGAACTAACAGGAATCCAGCAGAATTTTATGCATCTCTCGAGGTTACTGGAGAACAAAAACATCTGCATCCCAATACGTCCAGCAGATGGAGACCACAATGGTGATTAACCCTTTCATCACCTCTAGTTCGGACAAGTGTTAGCCTATTCACTTAATAGAATTACTCACCACTCGAAGTCCCAGTGTGAGCAGAGGCAGGGCTCCTTGATCGTCCGCAGGTAGTCCTTACCCACCAGACACTTGGATCCGGGTCGCCTCTTTCGATACGTTTTCCTTTCTCCCATCACACAGAAATCTCTCTAGAGATAAAAGTAGAGGGCGAAACGTTACAGAGGAGAAACAAGAAGGTGCAGCAGTGTTACAATGTGTCCACGGAGCACGGCGTCTCCTCGTGTTCAGCACCACATGGGGAGACTTACAGGTCAGACAATGGTTTATGGGAAAATTGTATGCAAATTATCTCTTCTCAGAAGGAAGAAAGCTTTACCTCCCGTACCACCCATTGGAGGCAGCAGTGATGTAACGTGAAGCTCACGGACCCCAATGCAAAGGCTCCAACAGGGCCCCCAGTTTTGCAGGTCTGTACTCGCCCTGACAGAAGTTCTGTCGCTTATCCATATTTTGTAAATAAACAGCTTATAAAATTCATCCATTGGTTTTGTAAATTACTCTTTTGAAATCTGAACCCCCCCCCCCCCCAAATTTGGTTTAGGTTATGAAAATAAAGTTTCTGCAAATCTGAAATATTGATAATTTAATGAACACAGAAAGGTCAGATTTTGGGAAGACAAAAGTTTTGTCGCCTTGTCATATAATGCACCCAATCCTAGTTTACATCCTCACCTGTGCTCACTAAATGATTGGTTAATTAGTGGTGTGTATAAAAAGAAACTCAGCACCCCAGACCTTCAGTTGAACTGCAACTTGAGCTCTGACAACATGCCAAAAATCCACCCTGCGACCAAAGCCTTGATTAGTAAGAGGCTGAAGACCAGATCCACTGTAGAGGTAGCTGGCACCTTTAATGTGTCTCAGTGTCAAGTACAAAAAATTAAAAAAATATTTGAAGAGACTAGAGATGTTTCTGACAAGCCCAGGTCCGGTGAACCCCGCAAGACAACTGCTCAGGAGGAACGTTTGTTGGTTAGAAAATCCAAAAGCCCCTCTTCCACTGCAGCAGAGCTCCAACAGGCCTGGTCACCTCAAGTCTCTGTGTCAACTAGAACAGTTTGTAGCATTCTGTCTCGAAATGGCCTCCATGGTCGAATCAGTGGCCAGAAGCCAGCACTAAACAAAAGGCAATTAAAAGTTCCACATCCAGCTAAACAGATGGACGCTGGAAAAGTGGCAGAAGGTGGATGTCTCAGATGAATCTTCAGTGGAATTACACCACAGTCACTGCAAATACTGCAGGAGACCTACTGGAGCCCATATGGATCCAGAAAACTTAAGTTTGTTGGTGGAAAGATCATGGTCTGGGGTTACATTCAGTATGGGGGTGTGCGAAACATTTGCAAGGTGGAAGGCAATATCAATAGCCTAAAATATCAAGAAGTGATAGCTACCTCTTACATTCCCAATCATAAAAGGGGTGAAATTCTGCAGCAGGATGGTCTCCATCTCATACATCCATCTCTACAACAAAGTTCCTCCTGGCAAAGAAGATCAAGGTGCTCAAGGACTGGCCAGCCCAGTCACCGGACATGGACATCATTGAGCATGTTTGGGGTAGGATGAAAGAGGAAACTTGGAAGACAAAACCAAAGAATCTAGATGAACTCTGGGAGGCATGTAAGATGCATGCTGTGCTATTCCTTATGACTTCAGCAATAAATTGTATGAATCATTGTTGAACCGCATGGATGCCGTCCTTCAAGCTCATGGAAGTCACACAAAATATTAAATATGGCTCTAATAGCACCACAACTTCATTCACCAATGTTATGCCACATATCTTTGTATTAGAAGTTAATTATCTGTTTGAATTTCACATTACTTTCTCAGGGCGACAAAACTTTTGTCTTGCCAAAATCTGACCTTTCTGTGTTCATTAAATGATCAATATTTCAGCTTTGCAGCAACTTTATTTTCATAACCTAAACCAAATTTGGGAGGGTTTCAGCTTTCAAAAGAGTAATTTATAAAACCAATGGATGAATTTAAAGTGAGGTTATAAGCTTTTATTTACATAACATGGATAAGCGACAGAACTTCTGTCAGGGACTGTATATTAATGGTCTTTGTATATAGGCTGAAGGACTTTTGGGACTCCCTCGGTTCCAGAGCTGGGTACCTATTGTAGCTATGCCCCAGCTATTCCATAAGTCAGTGTTAGACCTTCACCCAAACCATTACCTCCTCCAACATGTTTTGGGGTCCTGTCTCCCTGCCCTATGTTAGTGAAAGCCTATGAGTCCGGCTGTTAGATGGTGCCAGTGGACTCCAGACATGTGCTGGCCAGATAGGCTGGTGGTAATATGTTTGGCATGTTGCCCCTATGATTTTGCATTGTTACTATATGCCATTGTATGGTATTTCTTAGTCACAGCCAGAGAAGAACTTGTGTGTTCTCAAATGGGCTATTGTTCGGTGCACTTGTCTGTGTGCTGATAGCCAATGTCCAGCGATGCATCCGGTGCCTGTGGACTGACCGCACAGAGGTCAGCGTAGCACGTCCATAATATGTCTGGGAGAAGACAGTACCCAGGGGCAAAGCCGGCCTGTGGCTGAATAAGGTGGGCAAGGGGCAGACGGGGCTGCTTTGGAGGAACTAGAAGTGTGGTGGTTTTGTGAGGTGTGATGGCTTTTTGAAGTATGATGCTCTTGTGAAGTGTGATGGTCTTCTAAAGTATGCTGGTCTTCTGACGTGTGCTGGTCTTCTGACGTGTGATGGTCTTCTGACGTGTGATGGTCTTCTGATGTGTGATGGTCTTCTGAAGTATAGTGGTCTAGTGAAGTGTGGTGGTCTTGTGAAGTGTGGTGGCCTTCCAAAGTGTGGTGGTCCTGTGAATTGGGTGGTCCTGTGAAGTGGGGTGGTCCTGTGAAGTGGGGTGGTCCTGTGAAGTGGGGTGGTCTTGTGAAGTGAGGTGGTCTTGTGAAGTGTGGTGGTCTTGTGAAGTTTGGTGGTCTGGTGAAGAGTGATTGTCTTGTGAAGTGTGATTGGTGGTTTTGTGAAGTATGGTGGCCTTGCAAAGTATGGTGTCCTTGTAAAGTGTGGTGTCCTTGTGAAGTGTGGTGGTCTTGTGAAGTGTGGTGGTCTTGTGAAGTGTGGTGGTCTTGTGAAGTGTGGTGGTCTTGTGAAGTGTGGTGGTCTTGTGAAGTGTGGTGGTCTTGTGAAGTGTGGTGGTCTTGTGAAGTGTTGTGGTCTTGTGAAATGTGGTGATCCTGTAAAGTGTGGTAGTCTTGTGAAGAGTGATCGTTTTCTGAAATGTGGTGGTCTTCTGAAGCATGGTGGTCTTTTGAAGTGTAGTGATATTCTGTAATGAGAGCAGTAGTCATAGCTGAAGATATCGTGCATAAGAAATTTGAGACCAAGTGCAATCTGCAACAAATTAGAAGGTGTCGGTGTTGGCGGTGGAAGCTTTGACACTACAAGTGGTGGCACAAGCCCAGCACACCACTGATCGAAGAGGGGAGAAGGCCGCTTATCAGTGTGTCACTCTGAATTCAAATTCATGAACACTGGAGCCAAGAAGCCGGCAGTGCAGAGGCAGTGGCGTGATGTACGGTGCCTCAGTGAAGTACCAGTGTCAGCGCATCATAGAGAACCAGAAGATGGTCTGGGAAGACTGGAAGAGAGTAAGACAAGTTCTTAGAGCTGGGCAGGTGGAGGGGGAGCTCAAGGGCAGCCGAAAATGGAGACACCAGTATCACCCACTCAAGAAAAATCTCTGAGTCCACAAACAAGGGACACACAAGAACAACGATTGTCTTATGCAAAAAACACAGAAGGAAGGAAGCAAGGAAGAAAGCAAGCAAGGAAGGGAAAAAGAAGAAGGGAGACAGGGAAGAAGGAAGGAAGGCAGTGAGGAAAGATGGAAAGGAGAAAGAGAGAAAGGAAGGGAAGTGAGGAAGGACAGAATGGAGGGAAGAAGGAAGTGAGGCAGGAAATGAAGTGAGGAAGGACCGGAGAGAAGAAGGAAGGGAATATGTGAGGAAGGAAAGAAGGAAGGGAGGTGGAAATGAAGGAAGTGTTAAAAGAAGGGAGAGAGAATGGAAGAAAGCGAGGAAGGACAGAATGGAGGGAAGAAGGAAGGAAGGGAGGGAAGGAAGGAAGAAAGGGATGAAGGTAGAAAGTGAGGAAGGACAGAGTGGAGGGAAGAAGGAAGTGAGGCAGGAAATGAAGTGAGGAAGGACTGGAGAGAAGAAGGAAGGGAATATGTGAGGAAGGAAAGAAGGAAGGGAGGTAGAAATGAAGGAAGTGTTAAAGGAAGGGAGAGAGAATGGACAAAAGTGAGGATGGAAAGAATGGAGGGAAGAAGGAAGTAAGGAAGGGAGGGAGGGAGGGAAGGAAGGAAGGAAGGGAGGAAGGTAGGAAGTGAGGAAGGACAGAGTGGAGGGAAGAAGGAAGTGAGGCAGGAAATGAAGTGATGAAGGACCGCAGAGAAGAAGGAAGGGAATATGTGAGGAAGGAAAGAAGGAAGGGAGGTAGAAATGAAGGAAGTATTAAAGGAAGGGAGAGAGAATGGATAAAAGTGAGGATGGGAAGAATGGAGGGAAGAAGGAAGGAAGGAAGGAAGGAAGGGAGGGAAGGAAGGAAGGGATGTGGAAATGAAGGAAGTGTTAAAGGAAGGGAGAGAGAATGGACAAAAGTGAGGATGGAAAGAATGGAGGGAAGAAGGAAGGAAGGAAGGGAGGGAGGGAAGGAAGGAAGGGAGGAAGGTAGGAAGTGAGGAAGGACAGAGTGGAGGGAAGAAGGAAGTGAGTCAGGAAATGAAGTGAGGAAGGACCGGAGAGAAGAAGGAAGGGAATATGTGAGGAAGGAAAGAAGGAAGGGAGGTAGAAATGAAGGAAGTGTTAAAGGAAGGGAGAGAGAATGGACAAAAGTGAGGATGGGAAGAATGGAGGGAAGAAGGAAGGAAGGAAGGAAGGAAGGGAGGGTGGGAAGGAAGGAAGGTAGGAAGTGAGGAAGGATAGAGTGGAGGGAAGAAGGAAATGAGGGAGGAAATGAAGTGAGGAAGGACTGGAGAGAAGAAGGAAGGGAGGTAGAAATGAAGGAAGTGTTAAAGTAAGGGAGAGAGAATGGAAGAAAGTGAGGAAGGACAGAATGGAGGGAAGAAGGAAGGAAGGGAGGGAAGGAAGGGAGGAAGTGAGGAAGGACAGAAAGGAGAGAAGAAAGGAGGAAGTGAGGAATGAAAGAAGGAAAGGAGAAAGTCAGGAGGGATTGAAGGGACGGAAGGAGTAAGGAAAGAAGGAAGAAAGGAAGCAAGTGTGGAAGGTCAGAAGGGAGGGAAGATGGAAGGGAAGGAGTGAGGAAGGAAAGAAGGAGGGAAGAAGGAAGGGAAGAATGATGGAATAAAAGAATGAAGTAAGGATGAAAGAAAGGAACAAAAAGAAAGAAAAGTGGATGGGTAGATGGATAGGTAACTAGATGATAGACAGGTAGATAATAGATAGATAACTATAAAATAACACATCTTCGTGCTCCCTCCTGGCCTTCAGCAGACAGTAAACATCTACAGACATGAAGCCTTTTAAGCTTTTAGTTGGAAACAAGCGTCTCAGAAGACAGAGGAGATTTTTGTTTTGCCGTTCAATTCTGCGCATCCGATCATGAAAGGTTAAATGAATATTTTACTATCTTAATCCTCAGCCGCTGTAATAACATTTCTGTAAGAGGAGAAAGTAGGCGTAATCAATATAACATAGATAAACGCACTTCCTTCGGGGAGAACACCTACGCTGCTTTTAATTGAGGGATAATTATGGAGCCGCTCGCTTCTTGTTTAGGTTGCAGCCAGGAGATGAGGAGCTTTTAATCCTCGGAGCCGCGCTCCAGTCATTGCGAGAAAATCTGCATATTCCGAGGAGAATAAAACCGCAGGGAAGTGCTGGCCGGACTGCGGGCTTATTACTTATGTACACACAGTATTCCTGTGTAGATACAGAAGATTCCGCACATTTCTCCTCCACTTTGAGCCCAATTCCTCAAGACCGGCGTTCTGTTTGCCACGTTCCATCAACATTCCACGTATCACTTTTGTCTGAGCGCCTCTTAATGACTTTGGCGCACATCCGTTTTTTGCCATCCGGCACAATCCGGCAAAAAAACTGATGCAACAGATCCGTTGCATCAGTTTTTTTCCATGCTTTCCTTCTGTTTTTTTGACGGATCTGTTGTGCTACTGAGCATGCGCAGTTCAAAAAACCGGATCCGTCGGATTCCGTGATATGCCGGATGATGACGGATCCGGCGCCCATAGGCTTTCATTGTAACTCACGCCGCACGGCGCCGGATGCGGCACTATACGGTTTTTTGCCGGAGACAAAAAACGCTGCAAGCAGCGTTCCATCCGGCCGCCGGATTAGCTATTTACGCCGGATCTGGCAAAAGCCGGATGCAACACAAGGCCATGCGGCTCAATCTGGCGCTAATACAAGTCTATGGGGCACAGAACAGATCTGGCGGCAATACACGCCATATCCGTTCTTTCTGGTTTTCACCAGATTGTGCCGCATGGCAAAAACCGGATGTGTGAAAGCAGCCTCATCATCCACCACAACGCACGGCACATTTTTTTGACGGAGACAAAAAACGTCCCAGTGTGTGTCATTTCCGGCAGCCGGATTAGTAAATTTCGCCGGATTCGGCGCACACTGTATGAAATGCGATGCCATGCAGGACAATCCGGCGCTAATAAAAGTCTATGTGGGAAAAAAAACCTCATCCAGCGACAACAGATGCCAGATCAGTTTTGTCTGCAATTCGCCAGATTGTGCCTGACGGCGAAAACCTAATGTGTTTAGAGCTGCCATACACCGCCATGAGGAAGGAATACAATTCTTTCCAAATATACCGCACTTTTCAAAACAGCCGATGTAAAACCCCAAAGTTTCATAATTTTAGTGCAACTATTTATTGCACAAATATTTTTGCAACATTTCAAGCTGTTTTACACAAGAAAAGCTGCATAAACTGCTGTATGGGAACTCAGCGAATGGAAACATTGGTATTGAGAGACAGAAAATTTGAGCTAATGCTGGTAACTGCGGGTTAGGTACAATGTATCACTGTAGCTAATGCTGGTAACTGCGGGTTGGGTACAATGTATCACTGTAGCTAATGCTGGTAACTGAGGGTTGGGTACAATGTATCACTGTAGCTAATGCTGGTAACTGCGGGTTGGGTACAATGTATCACTGTAGCTAATGCTGGTAACTGCGGGTTGGGTACAATGTATCACTGTAGCTAATGCTGGTAACTGAGGGTTGGGTACAATGTATCACTGTAGCTAATGCTGGTAACTGAGGGTTGGGTACAATGTATCACTGTAGTTAATGCTGGTAACTGAGGGTTGGGTACAATGTATCACTGTAGCTAATGCTGGTAACTGCGGATTAGGTACAATGTATCACTGTAGCTAATGCTGGTAACTGCAGGTTGGGTACAATGTATCACTGTAGTTAATGCTGGTAACTGAGGGTTGGGTACAATGTATCACTGTAGCTAATGCTGGTAACTGCGGGTTGGGTACAATGTATCACTGTAGCTAATGCTGGTAACTGCGGGTTGGGTACAATGTATCACTGTAGTTAATGCTGGTAACTGCGGGTTGGGTACAATGTATCACTGTAGCTAATGCTGGTAACTGCGGGTTGGGTACAATGTATCACTGTAGTTAATGCTGGTAACTGCGGGTTGGGTACAATGTATCACTGTAGCTAATGCTGGTAACTGAGGGTTGGGTACAATGTATCACTGTAGTTAATGCTGGTAACTGCGGGTTGGGTACAATGTATCACTGTAGCTAATGCTGGTGACTGAAGGTTGGGTACAATATCTGTAGCTAATGCTGGTAACTGAGGGTTGGGTACAATGTATCACTGTAGCTAATGCTGGTAATTGAGGGTTGGGTACAATGTATCACTGTAGCTAATGCTGGTGACTGAAGGTTGGGTACAATATCTGTAGCTAATGCTGGTAACTGAGGGTTGGGTACAATGTATCACTGTAGCTAATGCTGGTAATTGAGGGTTGGGTACAATGTCTGTAGCTAATGCTGGTAATTGAGGGTTGGGTACAATGTCTGTAGCTAATGCTGGTAACTGAGGGTTGGGTACAATGTATCACTGTAGTTAATGCTGGTAACTGCGGGTTGGGTACAATGTATCACTGTAGCTAATGCTGGTGACTGAAGGTTGGGTACAATATCTGTAGCTAATGCTGGTAACTGAGGGTTGGGTACAATGTATCACTGTAGCTAATGCTGGTAATTGAGGGTTGGGTACAATGTCTGTAGCTAATGCTGGTAATTGAGGGTTGGGTACAATGTCTGTAGCTAATGCTGGTCACTGAGGGTTGGGTACAATGTATCACTGTAGCTAATGCTGGTCACTGAGGGTTGGGTACAATGTATCACTGTAGCTAATGCTGGTAACTGTAGGTTGGGTACAATGTATCACTGTAGCTAATGCTGGTAACTGAGGGTTGGGTACAATGTATCACTGTAGCTAATGCTGGTCACTGAGGGTTGGGTACAATGTATCACTGTAGCTAATGCTGGTAACTGTAGGTTGGGTACAATGTATCACTGTAGCTAATGCTGGTCACTGAGGGTTGGGTACAATGTATCACTGTAGCTAATGCTGGTAACTGAGGGTTGGGTACAATGTATCACTGTGACGATTGGTTACAATGTATCACTGTAAATCATGAGTATAAAATCAGCAGAGCGCTAAAACGCTAATTCTGAGTTTTTTCTTAGTCACTGATCGAGTGATCGCGGCAGGAAATGCTGGACACCCTGCAGTGCCCCCTACAGGTGAAATCTAGTATTACACGCCACGCATTCAAATGCTGCATTGTACAACCATCTCTATGTGACGCTCTGGCCTATCAGGTCGTTACAGGGTATTGTGCAATCTGCCCTTCTGCACAGTATCCAATCCTCCTTGGTTACGGGTCCTGGTCCTTTGGTGTTGCTAACAGCTGAGTCAGTCAAAATCCTAGGAACACTTTGCACCGTACCCACCAGACACACCATTGGGGGGCCTGAAGGGAATAGGGTCGCACACATGGGGGGTTGGTAGGGAAAAGTGACAGAGTGGAAAGAAGTTGTGCGGTGACTGTCGAGAGGAGAGGTCACTGGAGTGTGGTTGGAGGTCAGGAGCAGGGCTCCTTGTGTACTAGGTGGCAGACGTTGGTCTGGGCCTGGTAGGAGCTGGAACCCCGGTCGCAGGGAATCGTGTCAAGGGGCACGGACTGCTGAGGAGGGCAGCCAGCGGCCTTGAGCCATCACCGGGCAGGGGCCAGGGCATGACGGGGTACGTGGACCCTAGGCCAGGAAGTAGCTTCAAGCATCCTGGTAATTTACCCGACGGGGGTGAAGTCTTCAAGATTCATCCCTCACCCGCTCCAAAATCGGGGTACTAGCGCAACGAGGGTGTGCAGCAGAGCTGTGTGTGCTGCAGTGCTGTGTGTGTGCAGCAGTGCTGTGTGTGCTGCAGTGCTGTGTGTGTGCAGCAGAGCTGTGTGTGCTGCAGTGCTGTGTGTGTGCAACAGAGCTGTGTGTGCTGCAGTGCTGTGTGTGTGCAGCAGTGCTGTGTGTGCTGCAGTGCTGTGTATGTGCAGCAATGTTGTGTATGTGCGGCAGTGCTGTGTGTGCTGCAGTGCTGTGTATGTGCAGCAATGTTGTGTATGTGCAGCAGTGTTGTGTGTATATCCAGTAGAGATGTGTGTGCTGCATATGCACAGCAATGTTGTGTATGTGCAGTAGTGCTGTGTGTATATATGCAGCAAAGCTGTGTGTTCTGCAGTGCTGTGTATATGCAGCAATGTTGTGTATGTGCAGTAGAGCTGTGTGTGTAGCAGAGTTGTGCTATAGATATATGCAGCAGAGCTGTATATATGCAGCAGTGCTGTGTATGTACAGCAGTGTTGTGTGTATATAATAGAGCTGTGAATGTGCTGCAATGTTGTGTGTGTATGCAGCAGAGCTGTGTGTGTATATGAAGCAGAGCTGTGTGTTCTGCAGTGCTGTGTATGTGCAGCAATGTTGCGTATGTCCAGTAGAGCTGTGTGCGTGCAGCAGAGTTGTGCTATAGATATATGTAGCAGAGCTGTGTGTGTGCAGCAAAGTTGTGCTATGGGTATATGCAGCAGAGCTGTGTATATGCAGCAGTGATGTGTGTGTACAGCAGTGTTGTGTGTATACATTAGAGCTGTGTATATGCAGCAATGTTGTGTGTGTATGCAGCAGAGCTGTGTGTGTGCAGCAGAGCTGTGTATATGCAGCAGTGATGTGTATGTGCAGCAGTGTTGTGTGTATACAGTAGAGCTGCGTATGTGCAGCAATGTTGTGTGTATGCAGCAGAGCTGTGTGTGCATGGAGCAGAGCTGTGTGTGTGCAGCAGTGATGTGTATGTGCAGCAGTGTTGTGTGTATACAGCAGAGCTGTGTGTGTGCAGCAGAGCTGTGTATATGCAGCAGTGATGTGTGTGTACAGTAGTGTTGTGTATATACAGTAGAGCTGTGTATGTGCAGCAATGTTGTGTGTATGCAGCAGAGCTGTGTGTGCATGGAGCAGAGCTGTGTGCACGTGTGCTATTTGGGCTGCAGTGCTGTGGGTCTAAAGAGAAGAAATCTCCCAAATTATCCAGTTGGGGCAGATTCTCGCTCCTTGTTAGCAGTGTTGATTCCATCTTAATAATTCAATCTTCTTTCCTCCCGTCTTCTTATATCGGATCTATGGCAGCGCCCCGGCCTCCTGATCTGCCAGTGCTGACGCCAATCTATGGCCGCAGTCACGTGGGGAATGGTAGGGGGTTGGGTGAAGCAAAAAGTGAGTATAAAGAGTATTTTATTTCAACACCTTCCTGGACCCCAAGTGAATCCAGCAAAATGGTGGACGCTTTGTTCAAATCATGAAAAACTCCGATAAATCATCGTTTTCTGGGGAAATTGTAACAATTTGTAACGTTTGTGTATCAATTCACTAATCTCTGACACCAGACTCTCCAGACCTCCAGTGGACAGGCGCAGCGTGAAGCCCCCTTTCTTCTGGGTGTCTCTTCAGACCTTCAGTGGACGGGCGCAGCGTGAAGCCCCCTTTCTTCTGGGTGTCTCTCCAGACCTCCAGTGGACGGGCGCAGCGTGAAGCCCCCTTTCTTCTGGGTGTCTCTCCAGACCTCCAGTGGACGGGTGCAGCGTGAAGCCCCTTTTCTTCTGGGTGTCTCTCCAGACCTTCAGTGGACGGGCGCAGCGTGAAGCCCCCTTTCTTCTGGGTGTCTCTCCAGACCTTCAGTGGACGGGCGCAGCGTGAAGCCCCCTTTCTTCTGGGTGTCTCTCCAGACCTCCAGTGGACGGGCGCAGCGTGAAGCCCCCTTTCTTCTGGGTGTCTCTCCAGACCTCTAGTGGACGGGCGCAGCGTGAAGCCCCCTTTCTTCTGGGTGTCTCTCCAGACCTCCAGTGGACGGGCGCAGCGTGAAGCCCCCTTTCTTCTGGGTGTCTCTCCAGACCTCCAGTGGACGGGCGCAGCGTGAAGCCCCATTTCTTCTGGGTCTCTCTCCAGACCTCCAGTGGACGGGCGCAGCGTGAAGCCCCCTTTCTTCTGGGTCTCTCTCCAGACCTCCAATGGACGGGCGCAGTGTGAAGCCCCCTTTCTTCTGGGTGCCTCTCCAGACCTCCATTGGACGGGCGCAGCGTGAAGCCCCCTTTCTGCTGGGTGTCTCTCCAGACCTCCATTGGACGGGCGCAGCATGAAGCCCACTTTCTTCTGCGTGTCTCTCCAGGTCTCCAGTGGACGGGCGCAGCGTGAAGCCCACTTTCTTCTGGGTGCCTCTCCAGACCTCCATTGGACGGGCGCAGCATGAAGCCCACTTTCTTCTGCGTGTCTCTCCAGGCCTCCAGTGGACGGGCGCAGCGTGAAGCCCACTTTCTTCTGGGTGTCCCCCTAACTTTCCTCACTTTACCCTCCGCACTTTCTCTCCGGCACAGTCTCTGCTCCTCTCAGGGTGTAATGTTGTAATGTCCTTAAAGTGACTCCATTTGTTCTCCGCTCCTTTAATGACCTCCTCAAGAATCAGATAAGTACCTGAGTGCTTATATTAAGGAATGTTCCACTTACGAGCTCCGGCTTCTGGTCTAATGGCCGCTCTTCTATAGATGTGCGCTTCTAGGTCTCTCCTGTTTATTGTGCTCTTAATTGCGTCATTTACCTTTTGTTTCTCTCAAGATTAAAAAAGCCAAAATTATATTTATTTTTAACATTCCTGCGAGGAAGAAGATCGTTACTGGAGACAGAGCGATATCTTGTGTTTGTTTCTTATATGGAGAAACATTAAGGAACCGATTATGATAAATGACGATGAAACAAAGCAAAGTATGAATATAAGACAAGATAAAGGGGCGAAAATGGCTCCTAAAGGACAAATATTCTGACTCCTGAGAAGGAAAGAAGGGGCATCATATTGTAAGTGATGCAATTTATAAGTTCATTATCTTCCTCCAGTGTATAAGATCCAACCTCATTGTCCTGTGTGTATGACCTCCCGCCCCTCCATTGTCCTGTGTGTATGACCTCCCGCCCCTCCATTGTCCTGTGTGTATGACCTCCCGCCCCTCCATTGTCCTGTGTGTATGACCTCCCGCCCCTCCATTGTCCTGTGTGTATGACCTCCCGCCCCTCCATTGTCCTGTGTGTATGACCTCCCGCCCCTCCATTGTCCTGTGTGTATGACCTCTTGCCCCTCCATTGTCCTGTGTGTATGACCTCTTGCCCCTCCATTGTCCTGTGTGTATGACCTCCCGCCCCTCCATTGTCCTGTGTGTATGACCTCCCGCCCCTCCATTTCCCTCTGTGTATGACCTCCCGCCCCTCCATTGTCCTGTGTGTATGACCTCCCGCCCCTCCATTGTCCTGTGTGTATGACCTCTTGCCCCTCCATTGTCCTGTGTGTATGACCTCCCGCCCCTCCATTGTCCTGTGTGTATGACCTCCCGCCCCTCCATTTCCCTCTGTGTATGACCTCCAGCCCCTCCATTGTCCTGTGTGTATGACCTCCCGCCCCTCCATTGCCCACAAAGCGTAACCTCCAGCCCTGTTGCCCCCCTAGTATATTACATCCAACCTCAATTGCCCTCAGTGAATAACCTCCTCACATGCCGTCTACCATTATTGCCATGTGACAGATAAGCCGATGGTGAAGATCTCACTGATACCAGCGCGCCCTGTAATAGGAGCCACCGGGGTAACAAGTCCGTTCCTGACATTTCCTCCTGCTGAATCTTCCCCATGACTTGTGAGTGATATTATAAAGAAGTGGAAGGAACTGCAGCAACTCAGCCACGAAGTAGAGACCCCGTAACGTCAACACCGCTTGACCCCATACCTGCAGTGGACTATAAGCACAAACACTGCGCCTGCCGGGAGCTTCATGACCAAGCACAATGCCGAGCCATACATCACCAAGCACAATGCAGAGCCATACATCACCAAGCACAATGCCAAGCCGTACATCACCAAGCACAATGCCAAGCCGTACATCACCAAGCACAATGCCGAGCCGTACATCACCAAGCACAATGCCGAGCCGTACATCACCAAGCACAATGCCGAGCCGTACATCACCAAGCACAATGCAGAGCCGTACATCACCAAGCACAATGCCGAGCCGTACATCACCAAGCACAATGCCGAACCGCACATCACCAAGCACAATGCCGAGCCGTACATCACCAAGCACAATGCCGAGCCATACATCACCAAACACAATGCCGAGCCGTACATCACCAAGCACAATGCCGAGCCGTACATCACCAAGCACAATGCCAAGCCGTACATCACCAAGCACAATGCCGAGCCGTACATCACCAAGCACAATGCCGAGCCGTACATCACCAAGCACAATGCAGAGCCGTACATCACCAAGCACAATGCCGAGCTGTACATCACCAAGCACAATGCCGAGCCGTACATCACCAAGCACAATGCCGAACCGCACATCACCAAGCACAATGCCGAGCCGTACATCACCAAGCACAATGCCGAGCCATACATCACCAAACACAATGCCGAGCCATACATCACCAAGCACAATGCCGAGCCGTACATCACCAAGCACAATGCCGAGCTGTACATCACCAAGCACAATGCCGAACCGCACATCACCAAGCACAATGCCGAGCCGTACATCACCAAGCACAAGGCCGAGCCGTACATCACCAAGCACAATGCCGAGCCGTACATCACCAAGCACAATGCGAAGCCCGTACATCACCAAGCACAATGCTGAGCCGTACATCACCAAGCACAATGCCGAGCCGCACATCACCAAGCACAATGCCGAGCCGTACATCACCAAGCACAATGCCGAGCCATATATCACCAAGCACAATGCCGAGCTGTACATCACCAAGCACAATGCCGAACCGTACATCACCAAGCACAATGCCGAGCCGTACATCACCAAGCACAATGCCGAGCCGTACATCACCAAGCACAATGCCGAGCCGTACATCACCAAGCACAATGCTGAGCCATACATCACCAAGCACAATGCTGAGCCGTACATCACCAAGCAGAATGCTGAGCCGTACATCACCAAGCACAATGCCGAATCGTACATCACCAAGCACAATGCTGAGCCGTACATCACCAAGCACAATGCTGAGCCGTACATCACCAAGCACAATGCTGAGCCGTACATCACCAAGCACAATGCCGAGCCGTACATCACCAAGCACAATTCTGAGCCGTACATCACCAAGCACAATGCCGAGCCGTACATCACCAAGCACAATGCCGAGCCATACATCACCAAGCACAATGCCGAGCCATACATCACCAAGCACAATGCCGAGCTGTACATCACCAAGCACAATGCTGAGCTGTACATCACCAAGCACAATGCCGAGCCGTACATCACCAAGCACACTGCTGAGCCATACATCACCAAGCACAATGCTGAGCCATACATCACCAAGCACAATGCCGAGCCGTACATCACCAAGCACAATGCCGAGCCATACATCACCAAACACAATGCCGAGCCGTACATCACCAAGCACAATGCCGAGCCGTACATCACCAAGCACAATGCCAAGCCGTACATCACCAAGCACAATGCCGAGCCGTACATCACCAAGCACAATGCCGAGCCGTACATCACCAAGCACAATGCAGAGCCGTACATCACCAAGCACAATGCCGAGCTGTACATCACCAAGCACAATGCCGAGCCGTACATCACCAAGCACAATGCCGAACCGCACATCACCAAGCACAATGCCGAGCCGTACATCACCAAGCACAATGCCGAGCCATACATCACCAAGCACAATGCCGAGCCGTACATCACCAAGCACAATGCCGAGCTGTACATCACCAAGCACAATGCCGAACCGCACATCACCAAGCACAATGCCGAGCCGTACATCACCAAGCACAAGGCCGAGCCGTACATCACCAAGCACAATGCCGAGCCGTACATCACCAAGCACAATGCCGAGCCATACATCACCAAGCACAATGCCGAGCCATACATCACCAAGCACAATGCCGAGCTGTACATCACCAAGCACAATGCTGAGCTGTACATCACCAAGCACAATGCCGAGCCGTACATCACCAAGCACACTGCTGAGCCATACATCACCAAGCACAATGCTGAGCCATACATCACCAAGCACAATGCCGAGCCGTACATCACCAAGCACAATGCCGAGCCATACATCACCAAACACAATGCCGAGCCGTACATCACCAAGCACAATGCCGAGCCGTACATCACCAAGCACAATGCCAAGCCGTACATCACCAAGCACAATGCCGAGCCGTACATCACCAAGCACAATGCCGAGCCGTACATCACCAAGCACAATGCAGAGCCGTACATCACCAAGCACAATGCCGAGCTGTACATCACCAAGCACAATGCCGAGCCGTACATCACCAAGCACAATGCCGAACCGCACATCACCAAGCACAATGCCGAGCCGTACATCACCAAGCACAATGCCGAGCCATACATCACCAAACACAATGCCGAGCCATACATCACCAAGCACAATGCCGAGCCGTACATCACCAAGCACAATGCCGAGCTGTACATCACCAAGCACAATGCCGAACCGCACATCACCAAGCACAATGCCGAGCCGTACATCACCAAGCACAAGGCCGAGCCGTACATCACCAAGCACAATGCCGAGCCGTACATCACCAAGCACAATGCGAAGCCCGTACATCACCAAGCACAATGCTGAGCCGTACATCACCAAGCACAATGCCGAGCCGCACATCACCAAGCACAATGCCGAGCCGTACATCACCAAGCACAATGCCGAGCCATATATCACCAAGCACAATGCTGAGCTGTACATCACCAAGCACAATGCCGAACCGTACATCACCAAGCACAATGCCGAGCCGTACATCACCAAGCACAATGCCGAGCCGTACATCACCAAGCACAATGCCGAGCCGTACATCACCAAGCACAATGCTGAGCCATACATCACCAAGCACAATGCTGAGCCGTACATCACCAAGCAGAATGCTGAGCCGTACATCACCAAGCACAATGCCGAATCGTACATCACCAAGCACAATGCTGAGCCGTACATCACCAAGCACAATGCTGAGCCGTACATCACCAAGCACAATGCTGAGCCGTACATCACCAAGCACAATGCCGAGCCGTACATCACCAAGCACAATTCTGAGCCGTACATCACCAAGCACAATGCCGAGCCGTACATCACCAAGCACAATGCCGAGCCATACATCACCAAGCACAATGCCGAGCCATACATCACCAAGCACAATGCCGAGCTGTACATCACCAAGCACAATGCTGAGCTGTACATCACCAAGCACAATGCTGAGCTGTACATCACCAAGCACAATGCTGAGCCGTACATCACCAATCACAATGTGAAACCCGTACATCACCAAGCACAATGCCGAGCCATACATCACCAAGCACAATGCCGAGCCGTAAATCACCAAGCACAATGCTGAGCTGTACATCGCCAAGCACAATGCCGAGCCATACATCACCAAGCACAATGCTGAGCCATACATCACCAAGCACAATGCTGAGCCATACATCACCATGCACAATGCCGAGCCATACATCACCAAGCACAATGCTGAGCCGTACATCACCAAGCACAAAGCCGAGCCATACATCACCAAGCACAATGCTGAGCCATACATCATCAAGCACAATGCTGAGCCATACATCACCAAGCACAATACTAAGTCATACATCACCAAGCATAATGCTGAACCGTACATCACCAAGCACAATACTAAGTCGTACATCACACAAGTAAAGGAGAATGAAACAAAACAGGCTACTAAAACACACCCAAACAGCAGACAGCAGCAGCGACAGACATATCCTCTTAGCTCAAGGCCTAAGTCCAGATGCTGGGTTTTTACCCAGACCAGAAGTGGTACTCAGAGTAAACACCTGGGCACAGTTAATGAGTTTGCAGCTAGTAAGGAGAACTGACATTAACCCTGCAACTGACAAAAGAGAAACATACATTTAATGTGTATGGCCTCAGATGAAAAACGAGAATCCAACGTGTCACAATTCTCAGGAAGAGAAGATCAGGACAGGTGAGGACGCAGGAGAGGTTTTCTTTTGATGACTCTTCCATGAAGGCCATATTTGTGCAGGTGTCTCTGAACAGTAGAACAATGGACCAAAACTCCAGGGTCTGCTACATCTTTCTGAAGGTCTTTTGCAGTCAGGCAGGGGCTCTGATTTGCCTCTCTAGCAATCCTACGAGCTGCTCTCACAGAAAGTTTGCTTGATCTTCCAGACCTTATCTTGACCTCCACTGTACCTGGTAACTGACATTTCTTAATTACATTTCAAACTGAGGAAAGGGCTTTGTGGGAGTCCACCATTTTCCTTTTCAGAGTGCTAGGCAGCTGCTTAGAAGAATCCATGGCTGCTGTTTTATGACACAAGGTTACAGGAGGCCAGGTTTTTATACTATGAACAAGTCATAACCCTAACATGCTAATTAAGCTCTGAAAGCTTGGTCAATGTTATCTGAGCACACAAAAATGAAAGGTTGTCCAAATGGCCCTTTTATCTTTTGTAATTTTTTTAAATTTAAAAGAAGTAAATATTTACATTAAAAAATTCTCTAAAATCCAAAGGCAATGTGTTATGTGTAACTTTCTGACTTTTAGATCATAAAATCTTCAACTTGCTTAACTGTTCACAATAACAGTAATTTTGTCCAGGGGTGTGCAAACTTTTGCATGTCACTGTATGTTTAAGAACCACAATTTTTCTTCTGTTTTACACAAAATTTTGAAAAAAATTCACCAACTTAGAAATGATGAAGAAAAACAACAGCATAAAAATATTTACATAGGAGAAAATACGGAGATAAATAATATATATACCATCTGGAGAGAAAGCAATGCCAGCAATTAGCGGAGGAAAGGTAATTAGATTCATGTGCTGTTTTTCTCCTAAATTCTAAACAACACAGATAATTTTAAAGATGGAAGCAAGGAAGGAAGAAAGAAAGGAAAAAAGGAGCGAGAACCCTAATTGCCACAGCACCAAAGCAACCGGAAAGAGCCAAGTAATCTTATGGATGTGCCAACTCTCGGCAGCTGCGGGCTGGTATTTTAAAGTTAGAATGGGCCAAAAAAATGGGCCTCCCCAGCCTTAGATTACCGGCCCCCAGCTGTCCAGTTTACTGTACCTGGATATAAAACAGGGGAGGACCCTATGCCTTTTTTTGTATTATTTATTTAAATAATGAATAAAATGGAGTGTAGTCCCTTCTATTTTTGATTACCAGCAACAGTACAGCGGATAGCTGGGGATTGCAGCCTGTAGTTGTCTGTTTTACCCGCGCTTCCTTCCTTCCTTCCCTTCCCTTGCTTTCCTTCCCTCCCTTTCTTCCCTTCCTTCCTTTCCTTCTTTCCTTCCTTCTTTCCTTCTTTTTGGACTACCATACAGTAAACTGTCTGCAACCAATTACAGACACTGACACAGAGGGTGGGGGTATGTATAGCAGTCTGCAACCAATCACAGATGATGGCACAAAGGGTGGGCGGGGAAAGCCGTGAATATTCATAAACCTTAATTAGCAGACCCGGAACAGAGTCTGACTGCACTGTGATCCTCCAAGAAACATCAGGAAACACAGTATATATATATATATATATATATATATATATATATATATATATATATACATATACATATATATATATATATATATATATATAACACTATCTTGCTCTTACTATTATTTAACTTACGTTTTCCACCACCCATTGCTTCCTACGGCCATTTTACAGCCCCAAACGTGTCTCGGCCCAATTGACTTGTATGGGGTTTGTTGTTTTCACTCGCCGAACCTGATTGTTTTTCTTTCTGTACTGGTTTGGTGAACTTGAATATCCACAGGTTTGCTCATCACTATTTAGGATAGATTGGAGGCTTGTGAGAGTGTTAGCAGGAAGGCCACGTAGCATTAGGTTGCAGTAGTCGAGGTGGGAGATGATGAGGGCATGCGCTAGTGTTTTTGCAGTCTTGGAATCTTGGCTAAGGAATGTATGGATCCGGGAAATATTTTTGATTTGGAGTCAGCAGAAGGTAGAAAGGGCTTGGATATGTGACTTGAACAAGAGAGCAGAGTCAAGGGATACTCTGAAGAAGTGAATATTCATGAAGCTTAATGAGTGGCCTGGAAAAGAGTCTGACTGCAGTGTTATCTACTGAGGACACATATGTATAATTGTCCTGTTCTTAATCCCATTTAGCTTCCTTTTGTAGTCCCCTACCCCTTAATATGAACATTTTACAGCCCAGAACTTCACATCCTCATTGACTAGTATGGGGTTCGTTGTCTGGAGTCACGGACGGTTCCCGCATGTAACTTTTTTTTAGCCCATGTGGATTCGGAGAACCCAAATATCCACGGGTCCACTTATCTCTAATAGAACTGTATACAGATAGATAGATAGATAGATAGATAGATATACACTGTGTGCAGAATTATTAGGCAAATGAGTATTGTGATCACATGACACTTGTTATACATGTCGTCCTACTCCAAGCTGTATAGGCTGAGAGCCAACTACCAATGAAGTAAATCCGGTGATGTCATCTCTGTAATGAGGAGGGGTGCGGTGTAAGGACATCAACACCCTATATAAGGGGTGCTTAATTATTAGGCAACTTCCTTTCCTTTGGCAAAATGGGTCAGAAGAGAGATGTGACGAGCTCTGAAAAGTCCATATTGTGCGATGTCTTGCAGAGGGATGCAGCAGTCATGAAATTGTCAAACTTTTGAAGCGTGATCACCGAACAATCAAGCGTTTCATGGCAAATAGCCAACAAGGCCGCAAGAAGCGTGCTGGGCAAAAAAAAAGGTGCAAAATAACGGACCATGAATTGAGGAAAATCAAGCGTGAAGCTGCCAAGATGCCATTTGCCACCAGTTTGTCCATATTTCAGAGCTGCAACGTTACTGGAGTATCAAAAAGCACAAGGTGTGCCGTACTCAGGGACATGGCCAAGGTAAGGAAGGCGGAAAACCACCACCTCTGAAGAAGAAATAGAAGATAAAACCTCTAGACTGGGCCAAGAAATATCTGAAGACTGATTTTTCACAGGTTTTCTGGACTGATGAAATGAGAGTGACTCTTGATGGGCCGGATGGATGGGCCAGAGGCTGGATCAGTAAAGGGCAGAGAGCTCCACTCCGACTCAGACGCCAGCAAGGTGGAGGTGGGGACTGGTATGGGCTGGGATCAGCAAAGATCAACTTGTGGGACCTTTTCGGGTTGAGGATGGAGTGAAGCTCAACTCCCAGACCTACTGCCAGTTTCTGGAAGACAACTTCTTCAAACAGTGGTACAGGGAGAAGTCGCTATCGTTCAAGAAAAACATGATTTTCCTGCAGGACAATGCTCCATCACATGCATCCAACTACTCCACAGCGTGGCTGGCCAGTAAAGGTCTAAAGGCCTGAATGAAAAATGGATGAAAAATAATGACATGGCCCCCTTGTTCACCTGATCTGAACCCCATAGAGAACCTGTGGTCCCTCATAAAATGTGAGATCTACAGGGAGGGAAAATAGTCCACCTCTGGGAACAGTGTCTGGAGGCTGTGGAGGCTGCTGCACGCAATGTGGATCGTAAACAGATCAAGCAATGACAGAATCTATGGATGGTCGGCTGCTGAGTGTCATCACAAAGAAAAGGGCGATATTGGGCACTCATTTTTGGGGTTTTGTTTTTGCATGTCAGAAATGTTTATTTCTAAATGTTGTGCAGTTATATTGGTTACCTGGTGACAATAAACAAGTGAGATGGGAATAGATTTGGTTTTTATTAAGTTGCCTAATAATTCTGCACAGTAATAGTTACCTGCACAAACAGATCCTCCTAAGATCGCCAAATCTAAAAAAAACCCTCCAACTGCCAAAAATATTAAGCTTTGATATTTATGAGTCTTTTGGGTGATTGAGAACATAGTTGTTGATCAATAATAAAAAAATCCTCTAAAATACAACTTGCCTAATAATTCTGCACACGGTGTATAATAGATAGATAGCTAGATGGATGGATAGATAGATAGATAGATAATAAATAGATAGATAATAGGATAGATAGATAGATAGTTAGATAGATAAATAGATAGAGGGATAGATAGATGGATAGATAGATAGATAGATAGATAGATAGAGGGATAGATAGATAGATAGATAGATAGATAGATAGTTAGATAGATAGAGGGATAGATAGATAGATAGATAGATAGATAGATAGATAGATAGATAGATAGATAATAAATAGATAGATAATAAATAGATAGATAATAGGATAGATAGATAGATAGTTAGATAGATAGATAAATAGATAGAGGGATAGTTAGATAGATAGATAGTTAGATAGATAGAGGGATAGATAGATAGATAGATAGATAGATAGATAGATAGATAGATAGATAGATAGATAGATAGATAGATAGATAGATAGATAGATAGAGGGATAGATAGATAGATAGATAGATAGATAGATAGATAGATAGAGGGATAGTTAGATAGATAGATAGTTAGATAGATAGAGGGATAGATAGATAGATAGATAGATAGATAGATAGATAGATAGAGGGATAGATAGATGGATAGATAGATAGATAGATAGATAGATAATAAATAGATAGATAATAAATAGATAGATAATAGGATAGATAGATAGATAGTTAGATAGATAGATAAATAGATAGAGGGATAGTTAGATAGATAGATAGTTAGATAGATAGAGGGATAGATAGATAGATAGATAGATAGATAGATAGATAGATAGATAGATAGATAGATAGAGGGATAGATAGATAGATAGATAGATAGATAGATAGATAGAGGGATAGTTAGATAGATAGATAGTTAGATAGATAGAGGGATAGATAGATAGATAGATAGATAGATAGATAGATAGAGGGATAGATAGATAGATAGATAGATAGATAGATAGAGGGATAGATGGATGGATATATAGAGGGATAGATAGATAGATAATAGATAGATAGATAGAGGGATAGAATTTTCATACCTGGTTGTGCAGGTGCCAACTTTCATAGTCATTGTCATTGCACTTCCTCCCGTAGATGGACTTGTAATCCACTTTCACCAGTTGCCATTCTGAGAGGAGACTGAAGTGTCCGAAAACCCTGTTATAAAAGAAAACACATTATCTGAGCCCGTGTTCCGCCTGCGGTGTGTGGAGGACATGCTGCTTTTGCTATGACATGCATCTTTTCTTGGCGATGTGACTTCAGGCGATGCAGACCACTTCCCCGGAGTATTGAGGGGAGCCGGATCGATACCGCGGCTGCAGTAAGTGGCTGTGCTCTCAGGTCTGAGCAGTGCTCCGTCTTGAGACCTTCAGCGCACACGGCATTTGGCGGATGACTTGACTCGTTATTTCTCATGAGATACAATTGACAATGGTACATAGCATTGTATGATCCGGTACACGTGCCCTGGGTGCGTTGTATGAGCCGGTACACGTGCCCTGGGTGCGTTGTATGAGCCGGTACACGTGCCCTGGGTGCGTTGTATGAGCCGGTACACGTGCCCTGGGTGCGTTGTATGATCCGGTACACGTGCCCTGGGTGCATTGTATGATTCGGTACACGTGCCCTGGGTGCGGGGCTGCCAGGAGCTGTCACTGCACGTGTGGCCCTTTCCACAGCAGATATGGAGGTGGATAATGTAATATGTGACTAGTAGCAGGCCGGACACTTCAAGCACCACTGTCATAAGAGGATATACAATGTGACAGCATTCAACTGAAAAGGACAAAAGACCGATTACAAGGAGACTTCTGTCGGCGGCATCCAACCAATCAGAGTAGCTGGTTAGCGGACAGCAGAGGACGGACAGGAAGTTCCCCTAATGCTCCACCCACATGTCCTTTCCAGTTGGACACCGGACTGGCTTTATACTCTGTAATTAGCATGACAATGCTATAGATACAATTCTAGTAGAATCACCACTAGATGAGCACATAAAAAAACCCAGAGGAAACATATTTTATGCTGCACCCCACATTAAAGGGGTTGTCTGGTCTTCTGCTAAAAGTCCACAGTCACTCTGTGGGTCTGCAGACTTCTGAATCCTTACAGTACACACAGTGCACGCTGTCAGGATCCTCCAAATACACTGATGAGAGCGGGAAGTCAAGTTACCAAAAGTATGTGTTTGCATTTTTCCAGACCCATTCTGACTAGACATACGAGGCCTCACTAACTTCACTTCTACTAAGTGAGGATGCGCACGTCTACGAGTAGTCGACACAACTGTCTGCGCTCACCAGTAACATCGGAGAATCCTGACAGTGTGTGTAGGGATTACAAAGACTCCAGTCACATACATTGACTGCAGGGTTAAAGTAGAAGACTTTAGGACATCTTAAAGGCTCTGATCATATCTCTGAATAATCTTTTTCTGGGTCCTTTTCTAACAGATTAACCAAAAAGATCAACAGAAGCGGCATCGAAACGGGGGAATGTGAACAGAGCCCAAGTCACGGCCCCTTGACCCTCCTCCCATTATTCCAAATATCAAGAAAACTACCATAATATAAACAATGTTGACCATTAGGCATATAACAGCCAGCATTATACACATAATATACATATAGTGAACAACACTTATTATAGGCAGCATCATTCAATTTACAGCATCGTACACTACTACACATACAGCACACAATCACACACATTACATACACTATCATACACAAAACATACAATATCACACACATTATATACATTATCATACACAAAACATACAATATCACACACATTATATACATTATCACACACAACAATATCATATTCATTACATACATTATCCCACATATACTATACACTATCAGTGTGTCCACCCATATCCTATCCACCGCCATTAACTGGAGAACGGCAGCAACTATAGGTATGGAAGCGGTGTCTAGGTATAGTAAAGTAGCCATGTGCTACGCAATGAAACCACCTATAGCACCACCTGGTGGAAAACAACGGAGTTAGCATTTTTATCTCGAAAACGGAACGAGATAGAGAAAAAAAGGGAATTACAAAGTTGCAGGGCATCATCAATTCAATACGAATCCACACCTTGCATACAGAAATGCTATGATATGAAACCCATGACCCCCAAAACATTGAATGCTGGTCACGCATATGGTGCTCATTAGTGGCCCCCGTCAGCTGCAATGCACATCTGGACTCTGCACAGCATACTGTATCTTGCTGCACGTTGTGCAATATGGTAGGTGACACGTTTGCACAAGCATCTGTGATACGTGGTCGTAGGTCCTGCAATGTTGGTGGAAGGGTCGCATACACTTGCTGTTTGATGTGACCTCACAGAAAGAAGTCCAATGGGATCAGGTCAGGTGAGCGGAGGCCACTCCACACAGCCACCATACCCAATGACTTGTAGGAAGGTCTCCATGAGGTATCTCTACACGTTCTAATCATAGCATTTCTGTATACAAGGTGTCGATTCGTATTGAATTGATGATGCCCTACAACTTTGTCATTCACTTTTTTCTCTATCTTGTTCTGTTTTCGAGATAAAAATGCTAACTCCGTTGTTTTCCACCAGGTGGCGCTATAGGTGGTTTCATTGCGTAGCGCATGGCTACTTTACTATACCTAGACACCACTTCTATGCCTATAGCTGCCGCTGTTCTCAAGTTAATGGCGGTGGACAGGATATGGGTGGACACACTGTATATTATCATACAGTAAATACAGCTCCGTACACCATCGCAAACATATACTATATACTATCATAAATACAGCTTCATAAATACAGCTCCATACACATTACATATACTATCATAAATACAGCTCCATACACATTACATATACACAGTGTTACATATATTATATAATATCATATATACAGTTTTATACATTATCACAGAGATTACATACACACACTATCACATACAGCATACAATATCATATATACTCTTGTATACACTGTCACATTCAGCATACAATATCATATATACTCTTGCATACACTGTCACATATACTATATACTGTTATATATACTCTTGCATACACTGTCACATATACTATATACTGTTATATATACTCTTGCATACACTGTCACATATACTATATACTGTTATATATACACTTGTATACACTGTCACATATACTATATACTGTTATATATACACTTGCATACACTGTCACATATACTATATACTGTTATATATACACTTGTATACACTGTCACATATACTATATACTGTTATATATACACTTGTATACACTGTCACATATACTATATACTGTTATATATACACTTGCATACACTGTCACATATACTATATACTGTTATATATACACTTGTATACACTGTCACATATACTATATACTGTTATATATACACTTGCATACACTGTCACATATACTATATACTGTTATATATACACTTGCATACACGGTCACATATACTATATACTGTTATATATACACTTGCATACACTGTCACATACACTATATACTGTTATATATACACTTGCATACACTGTCACATATACTATATACTGTTATATATACACTTGCATACACTGTCACATATACTATATACTGTTATATATACACTTGCATACACTGTCACATACACTATATACTGTTATATATACACTTGCATACACTGTCACATATACTATATACTGTTATATATACACTTGCATACACTGTCACATATACTATATACTGTTATATATACACTTGCATACACTGTCACATATACTATATACTGTTATATATATGTGAAGCCCCGCAGGTGTTGTGTCGGTGCATACCTTCAGGGACTCCACGTAGCTGGTTCTGGTCACAGGTAGGGAATCTTCAGTTTTGATCGTGACGCCACTCTCAGATTTGCGGTCAGAGGGGACCGCCACTGCAGATTAGGAGGCACCTGGGGCTGATGGTGGGTGCAGTCGGGTGTAGTAGCCTCCTGAGAGTGAGGCAAGCCCCAGGGCCCTTTGTAAAGCTGTAGTACCACAAGTCGCAGAATGACCACACACAGGCAGAGTGTCTTTCAGGGTTTTTACTCACTTCAGGTGGCAGGGTGAGTAACCCGGGCGTAGCTGGGATGAACCAGGTGGGAACCAGGTATCCTTCCGGCTGACTGTATGAGGGTGACTACAAACTCGCCTTCCTTAGCCCTTGGTGGTTTGGGGTGACCCCGACTTTGAGTCCCTATGGGGGTCACCCAGGGAAGATGCTCCAAGCCTCTCTCCCCTTCTTGTTTTGCCGTGTGCTTGTTCCCCGGGCCAGGCCACTCCAGCCTCTTGCCTCCTGTGACCTATGGGCCCTACTTGCGGTTACGTGGCTGCGGCTTTTGGTTGTTGTGGTGTGGGCTGTAAGAGCCCCACACCGGCAGGTTTAGCAGGGAAAGGTGAATCTATCCTCGCTTCGGGATCTGCCGCCCGGTTGGGCCTGGTGCTCTCTAGAAGTCTCCTTACTTCCCACTCCGTGCACTCTCTAGCTGAAGCTGGCTTTCAGGCAGCACTTCTAGTTGACCGTTCTCCCCCGTCTGTAGTCACTGCGCGGGCGCTGTTAGACAGCATCAGCCCCACAGGTCTGCTCCTCACTGAGCCCTCTGGAGTTCTGCTCTAACCGACTCACTGGTGGGTTTTTCCATCTCTGCTCTTTCTGCTGACATCTCCTCAGTCCGAGCTCCCAGCTCTAACTAACTCCTCCTATCTCTCTTTCCTTCCCCACTTGTGTCTGCCTACGCCACCTAGCAACCAGACTCTCCACCACACCCCTTGAGAGGAGATGGAGGCTCTCGCCCCCTCCACTATTCCAGTGAAGGCGTAGGCTCTGCCCCCTCCTGGGATCCCCAGGGGTCCTCTCTTAGGTACATGCGTGAGACCTGATCACTATGCGCCTGTGTTCCACACCCCTGTCAGCCATCTGGATTACCTGTATTGTACTGTCCCCAGCATGGGTGCAGTACTCAGTGGTGCCTGACCAGGTCAGGGGCGCCACATTCCCCCTTAGTTATCACCAGCACGTCCTCGGGCTGCAAGACAACATTTTAAAATGCATAAAACATTAAAACATGTAAAACATTTTTAAAAGCACCAGGTATCAGACATCACCACCCTCCACCCACAAGTCCGTTAACCCACCCAAAACCCTCTCAGGAGGCAGGTCACCGGTCCTGTTGGTAACCAGGTCTGGGCCATCTGTTTCTCCAGACCTTTCCTCCAATCTTCCTCTCCTGTTGGCCGCGACTTCAGCCACTTCTGGCAGGATGTAGAGGCGGCTTTCATGGGCTGGTGGTTTCAGGGTATACCTGGCCTGGTGGATCCGCGCCGTCAGCCTCTTCTGGCAGGATGCAGAGGCGGCCTCCACAGTTGGTGCTGACCAGGTACCCTCTTTGTGGTGGTGAGCCAAGGCCCCATAAACAGGCGTGCTCTCTGGTCGCAGGTGAGCCAAGGCCCTTTTCTACGGACGGGCCCCCCTGGTTGCAGACGAGCCAAGCCCCTAAACAGGCTGGCCCTGGTGGTGGTGCCACTGGTGTAACTATTTACACTGCGAGAGTTTGTGGCTATAGCAAGTTCATAGCCTTGAAGTTTATTTCTCACAATAGTTTTTGTGGGCGCATTTCTTTAACGTTGCAAACAAAACTTGGCAAACTTTAACTGGTCAAAACTTCTTACTTTACTTTACTTTTCTTTACTCCTCATTTTCACTAGGGCGAGGGCACGTTGGGCACTGGCACCTGTGACTTTCCTGCTCTTTGTCTCTGTCTTCATCTGTAGGATCTTTATCTTTCCGTTCTTGGTCTTCATCTGTTTCTACATCTGGTTCTTTATCTCTATCTTGTCTTTCTTGTCTTTCTTGTCTTTCTTGTCTTTCTTGTCTTTCTTGTCTTTCTTGTCTTTCTTGTTGCATGGGATGGCTGTAGGGTTTGTTGGGACATAACGTTACGTCAAGTGCGTACAATCCCCTTTCACCTTGGTGCATGGTAAACTGTACCGAATCTCCCATTTTCAGATTTCTGCAAGGGTGTCCTCTTGGCAGATGAGCGTTCACATCTCTGCGGTTTACAAATATCCCTTCTTTTATTCCTGGTGCTACAATGAAGCCATAACCACTTTTCAAGTTGAAATCTTCCACTATGCCATAACACAAGGGTCCTCTAGCCTGGGCTTTGGACTCTCTCAACATACGCTTCTCCTTTAGGTCTCTGGCGGTGACTGCTCTCTGTTCAGGAGACTGTGGTGCTGGAGCAAACTGTGTTCTTCTGCGCCGTGTCTTGCGGGCTGGATTCTGTAGAGGGCAGCTCACAAACTCCCAGGTGAGGTCTTGGGGCTGATCTTCGTCAGCAGACGGTGTCAGGTCTTCCTCATCCCAGCGGGAGTATGGCAGCATTTCCGGCTCTGAGTACACATCTGCTTCTGGTGGCACTGGAGTCGGAGTCAACCCTTCTGCTTCCTGGCCTCCTCTCCCCCTTAGTTCTTCCTGGCACTCCAGCTGTGGCAGTGCCGGGGATGGATGCTCTTCAGCCGGCCCAGGTGAGGGACTCTTTGGTGTAGCTGCAGCAGGAGTTAGCAGGAGACTCTTTGGGGTATGCGGAGGGGGTATGTATTGGCTCACCAGCCATTGTGGAAATTTGGCCTCCAGGTCAGCCTTCATCTGCCAATATGCAGGGTCTTCACCCACCGTGGGCTGCCTATCAGGGACCTCTGTGGACCGGGGAGCGGTGTCTGCTCTGGCCTTACAGGCCGGGGTAAATGCTGAGGTAGCCTTCTCTTGGCGGGCCGCGCCTGGCATGGCGGCGGCCTGGTCTTGGCAGGCCGCGCCCTGTATGGCGGCGGCCTGGTCTTGGCGGGCCGCGCCCGGGATGGCGGCGGCCTGGTCTTGGCGGGCCGCGCCCGGGATGGCGGCGGCCTGGTCTTGGCGGGCCGCGCCCGGCATCATGGCGGCGGCCTGGTCTTGGCGGGCCGCGCCCGGCATGGCGGCGGCCTGGTCTTGGCGGGCCGCGCCCGGCATGGCGGCGGCCTGGTCTTGGCGGGCCGCGCCCGGCATGGCGGCGGCCTGGTCTTGGCGGGCCGCGCCCGGCATGGCGGCGGCCTGGTCTTGGCGGGCCGCGCCCGGCATGGCGGCGGCCTGGTCTTGGCGGGCCGCGCCCGGCATGGCGGCGGCCTGGTCTTGGCGGGCCGCGCCCGGCATGGCGGCGGCCTGGTCTTGGCGGGCCGCGCCCGGCATGGCGGCGGCCTGGTCTTGGCGGGCCGGACTGGGCGTTGCTGCAGGGACCGGGTCTTGGTGGGCCGAGCAGGGCATCGCTGCGGCGGCCGGGGCTTGGCGGGCCGCACCTGGCGTGGCTGCGGCCTGGTTCAGCGTCGCCGCACCGGACGCCTCTTCAGGGACCGCGGACGTGGCAGCAGGGGTCGGGGCACTTGCGCGGGCCGGGGCATCATTCGACTCACCCGTTGTTGGTAGCACTGGGGTCTGCGTCGTCGCCGTCCCGCCTGACACCCGGCATGCAGCTCTCCCTTCATAGGCCCGAACCGCCGCGGTCAGCTCCTGCAGTTCCATCCGTTCCTCCCGAATCTGCTCCACGACCCGGGTCTCCAGCCGGTTGCAAAACTGGGCCAGCTCTCGGTACCACCAGGCAGCGGAGCCTGGTTCTGGGTTCCTGCGGTCAGACGCCATTTCTTCTGCGCCCTCTTCTGCACGGTCTCCCAGCAGTGGACTCTTCGCTGCCTCCTGTAACAAGCTGTCCAGTTTCTGCTCTGCCTCTTTCAGCAGCTTCTCTCCCAGCAGCAGGCTTGTGGCTTCCTTTCCTTCCCGCCGTCTCTCGACGCTTCCACTCTCATAGCCGGCAAGGTCAGAACTCTGCAGAGGATCTCTGGGTAGCCACACCTCTTCGTGGGCGGTAACTTCTTCCAGCGCGGGCTGCTGTTGTTTTTCAGCGCGCTTTTCATGGTGGCAATATGGCGGCGCTTCCAATTTTTCAAGCGGACCGCCCAGGCACATGGTCACCTGTCTGAACAGGTCTAGTCCTTATCCTGTTCGTGACGCCAGATGTGAAGCCCCGCAGGTGTTGTGTCGGTGCATACCTTCAGGGACTCCACGTAGCTGGTTCTGGTCACAGGTAGGGAATCTTCAGTTTTGATCGTGACGCCACTCTCAGATTTGCGGTCAGAGGGGACCGCCACTGCAGATTAGGAGGCACCTGGGGCTGATGGTGGGTGCAGTCGGGTGTAGTAGCCTCCTGAGAGTGAGGCAAGCCCCAGGGCCCTTTGTAAAGCTGTAGTACCACAAGTCGCAGAATGACCACACACAGGCAGAGTGTCTTTCAGGGTTTTTACTCACTTCAGGTGGCAGGGTGAGTAACCCGGGCGTAGCTGGGATGAACCAGGTGGGAACCAGGTATCCTTCCGGCTGACTGTATGAGGGTGACTACAAACTCGCCTTCCTTAGCCCTTGGTGGTTTGGGGTGACCCCGACTTTGAGTCCCTATGGGGGTCACCCAGGGAAGATGCTCCAAGCCTCTCTCCCCTTCTTGTTTTGCCGTGTGCTTGTTCCCCGGGCCAGGCCACTCCAGCCTCTTGCCTCCTGTGACCTATGGGCCCTACTTGCGGTTACGTGGCTGCGGCTTTTGGTTGTTGTGGTGTGGGCTGTAAGAGCCCCACACCGGCAGGTTTAGCAGGGAAAGGTGAATCTATCCTCGCTTCGGGATCTGCCGCCCGGTTGGGCCTGGTGCTCTCTAGAAGTCTCCTTACTTCCCACTCCGTGCACTCTCTAGCTGAAGCTGGCTTTCAGGCAGCACTTCTAGTTGACCGTTCTCCCCCGTCTGTAGTCACTGCGCGGGCGCTGTTAGACAGCATCAGCCCCACAGGTCTGCTCCTCACTGAGCCCTCTGGAGTTCTGCTCTAACCGACTCACTGGTGGGTTTTTCCATCTCTGCTCTTTCTGCTGACATCTCCTCAGTCCGAGCTCCCAGCTCTAACTAACTCCTCCTATCTCTCTTTCCTTCCCCACTTGTGTCTGCCTACGCCACCTAGCAACCAGACTCTCCACCACACCCCTTGAGAGGAGATGGAGGCTCTCGCCCCCTCCACTATTCCAGTGAAGGCGTAGGCTCTGCCCCCTCCTGGGATCCCCAGGGGTCCTCTCTTAGGTACATGCGTGAGACCTGATCACTATGCGCCTGTGTTCCACACCCCTGTCAGCCATCTGGATTACCTGTATTGTACTGTCCCCAGCATGGGTGCAGTACTCAGTGGTGCCTGACCAGGTCAGGGGCGCCACATATACTCTTGTATACACTGTCACATACACTATATACTGTTATATATACACTTGTATACACTGTCACATACACTATATACTGTTATATATACACTTGTATACACTGTCACATACACTATATACTGTTATATATACACTTGCATACACTGTTACATACAATGTCATAGACACCATTGTACACACGGTCACACACCGTACACGTCTATACAATATCAGATTCCGGCCTCTTCGCTGCAGAACATTTCCTCTCTACATGTTTGGGCCATTAGTTAATAATTTGTATTATCGCACCCGGCTTGTTTGCCTCCAGCACATACCATTCATGGCTCATAGTAGGAGAAGGTCACTGCTACCTCCTAATATCACTATGACAACCCTGATATAACATCACCCGATGTGTGGAGATAAATGAAGAACGCTGGAAAGATGAAATTCCTGAGATACCTGTGAATAATACCGCGTATGTATGGCGATGATGCTGCAGCAAGGCGGAGGTGTGCAGATACGATGTACACCACTGAATCCAAACCTTATTTATACAGAAGAACCCTAAAAATGTCTCCACTCAGGGGGACCCTTAATGCCATAAATCTTCTGTGCATCCGCTGCAGCCATTCCACTCAGATACTGGAGTCACATTACTGCTAAAAAGTGTCTTTTCTTCTGCAGTTACGGCTCTTGTTGCTGATCTGGGGATCACACTGCTATATGGGATCCATGACTATTAATGGTCATCTGGAGGAAGGTTCTTCTGCTTAATGCACTTAAACAAATCATCAAGATCCTCTGCTGTCAGCTGCTGCATAATCACCAACCATTATGTGTGTAATGGAGACAAGTCTGGAGATGCTACAACCATTGTGAGACTAATCCAGAGACACTGCAGCCATAGTTGACAAGTCCAGAGACATGGTAGCAGTAGGAGACCAGTCTTGCTTCCATGGCTGCAGCATCTCAAGACTTGTCTCCCATGGCTGCAGCATCTACAGATTTGTCTCCTGTGGCTAGAACATCTCTGGACTTGTCTCCCATGGCTGCAGCATCTCTGGACTTGTCTCCCATGGCTGCAGCATCTCTGGACTTGATTTTTATGGCTGCAGCATTTCCTGACTTGTCTCCCATGGCTGCAGCATTTCCTGACTTGTCTCCCATGGCTGCAGCATCTCTGGACTTGTCTCCCATGGCTGCAGCATTTCCTGACTTGTCTCCTATGGCTTCAGCATCTCTGGACTTGTCTACCATGGCTGAAGCATCTCTGGACTTGTCTACCATGGCTGCAGCATCTCTGGACTCCTCCTGTTGTGGCAGCGTCTTTTTATTTGTCTCCCACGCCTGCAGCATCTCTGGACTTGTCTCCCATGGCTGCAGCATCTCAAGACTTGTCTCTCATGGGTGCAGCATCTCCAGATCTCGTGGCTACAACATCTCCAGACTTGTCTTCCATGGCTGTAGCATCTCAGGACTTGTCTCCCATGGCTGTAGCATCTCCGGACTTGTCTCCCATGGCTGTAGCATCTCAGGACTTGTCTCCCATGGCTGTAGCATCTCAGGACTTGTCTCCCATGGCTGTAGCATCTCAGGACTTGTCCCCCATGGCTGTAGCATCTCAGGACTTGTCTCCCATGGCTGTAGCATCTCCGGACTTGTCTCCCATGGCTGTAGCATCTCAGGACTTGTCTCCCATGGCTGTAGCATCTCAGAACTTGTCTCCCATGGCTGCAGCATCTCTGGACTTGTCTCCCATGGCTGCAGCGTCTCTAGACTTGTCTCACATCGAGCGCATCCTGTGATTACAAAGGAGCTGCCAGCAGAGAATCCTGATTATTTGGTCAGATGCATTCAGAGCAGCAGAACCCTCCTCAGATGACCAGTAATAACCTCAGTGATTGTAGTCGAGGCTGGAAGTGCCGAGTTTTCTGCACGAGGCTCATTCTCCAAACTGAATAAATCCAGATGTGATGCAAATTTTGTTTATTTCATCAATTGCAGATCAGTAACATGTCTATCTATCCTGTGATTTCATTAATTTCTCGACTTTTCTTCCTGATGAAATATCAATATTGAGGAGTATATTTTTTCTCTGGACTGACAAGCATTACTCCTCTGATCATAAAAGGGTTAATTAAAGCTTTACCAAGATAAAGCATACCAATATTTCCAATGTCAGGTGTGAGTGGATGGAGCAGGCTCAGGAGCGAACTGCACATAATAAATATTCCTTATATATCCAGCTTCAGACAAATGTGCATCTAACGCACAACAAAAAACACAACAAAGGGGACACTGAGGACACAATAATAGTGGGTGGCTTTGGAGCTAGTGAGAGGAGTAGGTGGGACACCTCCTATCCTCACATGCAGCTGTCTCAACTTTCCTCGCCAGTCCCTATACAGTCTCCACAACTGTTGCTGAGAAGGATGGCGAGACCCTAAGAAGACCCTATAGATGTCCTGGCTAGTGAGGTGCAGGTGAGGTTCACTAATCTCACTGCTGCACTAACAAGACACCAGGTAAGGTAACACAAACATGGGGAAATAGCAACAAAAAAGGATAAAGCCTGAGTGCAGGAAATCTCCACAGCAGAACCTTCCTCCAAGGCGGCCAGAAAATAATGAGTTTGTATCTTCAGCAAGGATTGCTGGGAAACACCTATTTTTAAACCTGAAGGGGCGTGGTTACAAAGCTACTACAGCTGAAACACTCAAACACTGGAAAGCTGCCAGCAGCAAAACTGGAAATAACCATTTCAGTACCAAGAGAAACTAAACAACATTGAAATGCAGAGAGCCAGATGGAGATGAGAAGCTCTAGTCCTAAAGATATCACTAGTCTCCAAAAACAGCGGGACGACCGTGACACCCACACATGCCTGTAACAGCAGCAACCCGAGCTAGCTACTGTTTAACCAATAGCTTCAGATGTCGCTGTTAAACTCTGAGGCATTTGTATGGATGTAATCCCTGTTGTAGCACTCATTGCCATTCTTAAGCCCAAAGCCTTCTTCCTACTCCCATTTCTTGAGATGAGTGCCAATGGGTTACCTGTTGCTGCCATCTGGGTTCTTCCATGCAACCTAGTCTGTGACTGGGCGTCAAAGGGGGTCCTTATTTTTATAACGCTAAAGTATTGCAATAAATATAGCAAAAAACAAGCGCTCGCACAGCTCCATCCAAAAAGTGACGGGTCTCTGAAGATAGGATTAGGCAACAATAACCCAAATATTTATTTTACAGGTTTTTGATTTTTTTTCATCACTTACATAATAAAAGAACAAAAAAAACCACATTTTTGCTATTGGAATATTATATTACTTGGTCGTATTTACCATACAATGAATGCTATAAAACAAAGAACAATTTGAATATTTTCCACAGGGGCATGGCAGCTATACGTCCCCTTACTGGCAGCCAGACTGTCTTGCAAAGTCTCCTTAAGGAGAATAGTGTTCCCCAGTGGACCCCACAAAGCTTCTCATGAGCCAGATCAGACACCCCATACTTTGCACTGACGAGGGGCAAGCACCCCGAAACACCGTGTCTGCAAATTGGGATTCTGATCTGGCATATATATATCCTAAGGGGTACTTTGCACGCTGCGACATCGCTACTGCAATCTCGTCGGGGTCAAATCGAAAGTGACGCACATCCGGCGCCGGTAACGATGTCGCAACGTGTAAAGCCTAGATGCACCGATAAATGATCGCAAAAGCGTCGTAAATCGGTGATCTGTGTAGTGTCGGACATTTTCATAATGTCGCACCAATAGGAGATACGATGTTATTCCTTGTTCCTGCGGCAGCACACATTGCTGTGTATGAAGCCGCAGGAGCGAGGAACATCTCCTTACCTGCCTCCACCGGCTATGCGCAAGGAAGGAGGTGGGCGGGATGTTTACGTCCTACTCATCTCCGCCCCTCCGCTGCTATTGGCCGCCTGCCGTGTGACGTCGCTGTGATGCCGCACGACCCGCCCCCTTAGGAAGGAGGCGACGTCGCAGGGCAGGTAAGTGCGTGTGAAGCTGCCGTAGCGATAATGTTCACTACGCCAGCGATCACAAGATATTGCATGTGCGACGGGGGCGGGGACTATCGCGCTTGGCATCACTAGTATCGGCTAGTGATGTCGCAACGTGCAAAGTACCCCTAAGTCATATGCAAAGGATTGTTAAAAATCCACATTTGACTTTTAGGATCGCTACTTCCAATAGGTGGCGCTGCGCTAGAGTTTGTCTCCTTTCCTGGAGAGACAATTTGAATAAAACAAAGAACAAATCCTCCAAAAAAAAAAACCCATGACACTTTGCATTTTTGTCAACAGTTAACGGCATTTAGAATTTTTTTTCCCCCAGGTTTCAGCACATTATATAGTAAAATAAATGGTGTCATCAAAAGCGGCAACTCAAAAAAAACAAGCTCATGGAAAAAGGGAAGAAAAAAGACAAAAAAAAAATAAAATTTGGCCTCTACAAAAAGTGATATATTTTCCAAGTTCCAGATTATCAGAGATTCTGGATTAGAAGGCGCCACTTATTCTTCCAATCCTTCCTATTGTTATTCACAAACATTTGAATATAGATACAATGGGAACACTTCGCGTCGTCCAAGTTTTGGGAGAACTTTTCTGAATACATTTCAATATTTTGGATGAGGAAGGAGATTTATAGTGGAACATCTCTGGAGTGATGTGATCCAGGCACTCGCACAAGAGGCGGCCGCCGACTAATGGAATCCATCTGGTGACTCGCTGATGATTGAATGTCAAAAATCCCTTTTTACCCGGTGACAAACTCAGCCTCGCTATTCGCACAGTGAATAAAATCGATTCATTAAGATGCCGGCACGCTGATGATAATTAGGCAAATTGAAAATAGATACATTAGCATTATGGATGGAAGTAACGCAGCGCGAGGAAGAGCGCAAATAAATCAGAGAGCAAACCTTATCTGATGAGGATTTTATCAGGGAGATACAAATATAAACAATACTTTGCATAATGCGGGAGGACGCCAGTTTTTCTGTGTATTTTTGTTTTCTTTTATGTTACAAATACTGTCAGTGAATAATCACAGAAGATGGACCAGGGTTAGGTTCATATCAATGATACATTACAGCGGCTGGCTTATAAGCAATTCTGAGCTGGATCGATGGATGGGTGGATGGATGCGTGAGTAGATACATGGATGAGGGGGTGGAAGAATCGATAGGTGGATAAATAAATGGGTAGATGGATGGATGGGAGGATGAATTGGTTCTGAATAGATGGATGGATGGATGGATGGATGGATGGATGGATGGATGGGTGGATGGATAGATGGATGAATGGGTGGATCAGTGGATGGATCAGTGGATGGATGGACTGGTTCTGAATGGTTAGGTGGATGGATGGATGGATGGATGGATTTGGATAGATGGGTTGAATGGTGGATGGAAGGATGCATTGATGGATGGGTGGATGGAAGGATGGATTGATGGATGGGTGCATGGAAGGATGGATTGATGGATGGGTGACTGGAAGAATGGATTGATGGATGAGTGGATGGGTGGATGGATTGATGGATGGGTGGATGGGTGGATGGATTGATGGTTTGATGGATGGGTGGATGGATTGATGGGTGGATGGATTGATGGATGGGTGCATGGAAGGATGGATTGATGGATGTGTGACTGGAAGAATGGATTGATGGATGAGTGGATGGGTGGATGGATTGATGGATGGGTGGATGGATTGATGGATGGGTGGATGGGTGGATGGATTGATGGATGGGTGGATGGAAGGATGCATTGATGGATGGGTGGATGGAAGAATGGATTGATGGGTGGATGGAAGGATGCATGGATGGATGGGTGGATGGAAGAATGCATTGATGGATGGGTGCATGGAAGGATGCATTGATGGATGGGTGGATGGAAGGATGCATGGATGGGTGGATGGAAGGATGCATTGATGGATGGGTGGATGGAAGAATGCATTGATGGATGGGTGCATGGAAGGATGCATTGATGGATGGGTGGATGGAAGGATGCATGGATGGGTGGATGGAAGGATGCATTGATGGATGGGTGGATGGAAGGATGGATTGATGGATGGGTGACTGGAAGAATGGATTGATTGATTGATGGATGGGTTGATGGAAGAATGCATTGATGGATGGGTGCATGGAAGGATGGATTGATGGATGGGTGGTTGGAAGGATGCATTGATGGATGGGTGCATGGAAGGATGGATTGATGGATGGGTGACTGGAAGAATGGATTGATGGATGGGTGGATGGAAGGATGCATTGATGGATGGGTGGAGGTGGATGGAAGGATGCATTGATGGATGGAAGGATGCATTGATGGATGGGTGCATGGAAGGATGGATTGATGGATGGGTGGATGGAAGGATGCATTGATGGATGGGTGCATGGAAGGATGCATTGATGGATGGGTGGATGGAAGGATGGATTGATGGATGGGTGGATGGAAGGATGCATTGATGGATGGGTGCATGGAAGGATGCATTGATGGATGGGTGGATGGAAGGATGCATTGATGGATGGGTGGATGGAAGGATGCATTGATGGATGGGTGCATGGAAGGATGCATTGATTGATGGGTGGATGGAAGGATGGATTGATGGATGGGTGGATGGAAGGATGGATTGATGGATGGGTGGATGGAAGGATGCATTGATGGATGGGTGCATGGAAGGATGCATTGATGGATGGGTGGATGGAAGGATGCATTGATGGATGGGTGGATGGAAGGATGCATTGATGGATGGGTGGATGGAAGGATGCATTGATGGATGGGTGCATGGAAGGATGCATTGATGGATGGGTGCATGGAAGGATGCATTGATGGATGGGTGCATGGAAGGATGCATTGATGGATGGGTGCATGGAAGGATGGATTGATGGATGGGTGCATGGAAGAATAGATTGATGGATGGGTGCATGGAAGGATGGATTGATGGATGGGTGCATGGAAGAATAGATTGATGGATGGGTGCATGGAAGGATGCATTGATGGATGGGTGCATGGAAGAATAGATTGATGGATGGGTGCATGGAAGGATGGATTGATGGATGGGTGCATGGAAGGATGGATTGATGGATGGGTGCATGGAAGAATAGATTGATGGATGGGTGCATGGAAGGATGGATTGATGGATGGGTGCATGGAAGGATGGATTGATGGATGGGTGCATGGAAGGATGCATTGATGGATGGGTGCATGGAAGGATGGATTGATGGATGGGTGGATGGAAGGATGGATTGATGGATGGGTGTGTGCGTGAATAGGTGTATGAGTGGGTGGATGGGTGAATGTACTGGTTCTTAATGGATGGGTGGATAAATTAATAGGTAGATGGATGGATGGGAGAATGAATGGATGAGTGGATGGAAGGATAGATTGATGAGTGGGTGGATGGATGGATGGATGAATGAATGGATCAGTGGATGGATGGACTGGTTCTGAATTGTTAGGTGGATGGATGGACAGTTGAATGAATGGATGGGTGGTTGGGTGGATGGATGAATGGATCAGTGGATGGATGGACTGGTTGTGAATGGTTAGGTGGATGGACGGATGGTTGAATGGATGGGGGAATGGATCTGTTGAATGGTCGGTGAGTAGATGGATAGATTGGTTCTGAATGGATGGGTGGATGGATTGATGGAAAGATGGATAAGTGGGTGGATGGCTCTATGGATGAGTGGATTGATGGACTGATTTTGAATAAATGGTTGGGTGGATGGATAGATGAGTGGGATGGTGGGTGGATGGATGCATGGCTGAATGAGTGGGTAGATGGATGGTGGATGAATGAATGGGTGGGTAGGCGGATATGGATAGATAGATAGATAGATAGATAGATAGAGGGATAGATAGATAGAGGGATAGATAGATAGATAGATAGATAGATAGATAGAGGGATAGATGGATATATAGATAGATAGATAGATAGATAGATAGATAGATAGATAGATAGATAGATAGAGGGATAGATGGATATATAGATAGATAGATAGATAGATAGATAGATAGATAATAGATAGATAGAGGGATAGATAGATAGATAGATAGATAATAGATAGATAGAGGGATAGATAGATAGATAGATAGATAATAGATAGATAGAGGGATAGATAGATAGATAGATAGAGGGATAGATGGATAGAGATAGATAGATAGAGGGATAGATGGATATATAGATAGATATATAGATAGATATATAGATAGATAGATAATAGATAGATAGAGGGATAGATAGATAGATAGATAGATAGAGGGATAGATGGATAGAGATAGATAGATAGATAGATAGATAGATAGATAGATAGATGTAAGGAATGGCAAATTAATGCACCAGCAGACAGATATATAGAGAAATTCTCAAGCACAATAATTCCCCCATTGTACATCGGTTTATTACCAAAATGTAACAACTTTCTCCAGTTTGCAAAAAAACAATCAGACAAAAACAATGTAGACATCTACACACAGCCAATATAACATGTGGTTTCTCTAAATTCTACACAAAATGCCACTTTTACTGACCTCTGCAGTCTTAGAATTATTCACCCTTCTATAACCAGCAACTTTAGTACTTAGTAGAGCCTGGCTATTTTCCCTGCTGCCCCACTGGCTGTTATAACCTGCTGCCCCACTGGCTGTTTACCTTGCTGCCTCACTGGCTGTTATGACCTGCTGCCTCACTGGCTGTTATGACCTGCTGCCTCACTGACTGTTATGACCTGCTGCCCCACTGGCTGTTATGACCTGCTGCCCCACTGGCTGTTATGACCTGCAGCCCCACTGGCTGTTATGACCTGCTGCCCCACTGGCTGTTATGACCTGCTGCCCCACTGGCTGTTATGACCTGCTGCCCCACTGGCTGTTATGACCTGCTGCCCCACTGGCTGTTATGACCTGCTGCCCCACTGGCTGTTATGACCTGCTGCCTAACTGGCTGTTTACCCTGCTGCCTCACTGGCTGTTATGACCTGCTGCCTCACTGGCTGTTATGACCTGCTCCCCTACTGGCTATTATAACCTGCTGTCCCCCACTAGCTGTTATGACCTGCGGCCCTCTGGCTGTTTACCCTGCTGCCTCACTCGCTGTTATGACCTGCTGCCCCACTGGCTGTTTACCCTGCTGCCTCACAGGCTGTTTACCCTGCTGCCTCACTCGCTGTTATGACCTGCTGCCTCACTGGCTGTTATGACCTGCTCCCCTACTTGCTATTATAACCTGCTGTCCCCCACTGGCTGTTTACCCTGCTGCCTCACTCGCTGTTATGACCTGCTGCCTCACTGGCTGGTATGACCTGCTGCAGCTGAGATTTCATCACCAGACAACGGCTTCTGGTAGTGTTCCTGAGCAATGTTAGCTCAGTCCTCATGGGCAATGGCCTCCAGATTACTAATATTGTTGTGTTTGCTGTAATTGTTTTCTTCACTACCCAACAAAACGTTTCTTTGTTGTTCAAATCAAGCAATAGTGACAGCCACTCCAAGATTTTCAAAAACTTCTAAAACCAAGTCTGGATGGACTATGATCTATGCTCGTGATCACAGTCCTAGCTTAAAGTTCAAAGCTGGCCAAAATTAAGCATCGTGACAGAAGGTATGATGTTTTCTCTTAAGATTTCCTGATACATTTTGAATCCATCTTGCCCTCCACAAGCTGCGGGTTCCCTGTGCCAGAAGAAACAAAGCTGCTGCAGAGCATCACCAAGTCTGCACCTTGCATCCCTATATATATCACTGAGACCCCACCATGCTTCACTGTAGACATTACCGAGCCACCGCCATGCTTCACTGAGAAGGCATCACTGAGCTACCACTATGCTTCACTGTAGACCTCACCAAGCCGCCACCATGCTTGACTGAAGGCATCACTGAGCTACCAATACACTTCACTGTAGCCATCACCGAGCCCCCGCCATGCTTCACTGAAGTCATCATCGACCTACTAATACACTTCACTGTAAACATCACCAAGCCCCTGCTATGCTTCACTGAAGATATCACCAACCTACCACAACATTTCCCTGTAGACATCACTGAGCTCCGGCCATACTTCACCAAAGACATTATTGGGCTACCACTATGCTTCACTGTAGATATCACCAAGCCCCTGCCATGCTTCACTGAAGTCATCATCGACCTACTAATACACTTCACTGTAAACATCACCAAGCCCCTGCTATGCTTCATTGAAGATATCACCAAGCTACCACATTTCCCTGTAGACATAACTGAGCTCCGGCCATACTTCACCAAAGACATTATTGGGCTACCACTATGCTTCACCGTAGATATCACCAAGCCCCTGCCATGCTTCACTGAAGGCATCACCGAGCTACCAATGCACTTCTCTGCAGACATCACCAAGCCCCCGCCATGCTTCACTGTAGACATCACCAAGCTCCCACTACATTTCACTGTAGACGTCACTGAGCCCCCAACATGCTTCACTATAATCATCACCAATCCACTACCATAATTCACTCTAGGAATCACCAAGTCACCGCCATACTTCACTGTAGAGATCACTGAACCCTGCTGTGCTTCACTGTAGACATCACTGAATCACCACCATGTTTCATTGAAGTCATCCCCAAGCCCCACCATGCATCACAGTGATCATCACCAATTCACCACCATGCTTCACTGTAGATATCACTGAGCCCCATCGTGTTTCACTGTAGACATCACCGAGCTCTCACGGTGCTTCACTGCATACATAATGAGACAGCACCGAGTCACCACCATGTTTCACATGGAGTGAGGTGAAAACACAGATAAAGACACACAAGGGAAAACCAAAACTCTAACATACTGCAAAACTCACAGGAACCAACAATGAGAGACTCATTAGAAAGGAAAGAGCAGAAAGGTAACAACAAAAAGACAACGTGGGTTAACTCCAAAACTGCACACAGCATTAAGTACTACAACTACCAGTTAGTCTGGATCACAACACCTCACCAGACCAGCTTAGATAAACTATAGTTGGCATAGAAAGAATGATCTTGCCAGCATATATAGGAGGGGAGCAGATGTGATTGGCTTCCCCACAACATGTGATCAAAGGAGACTAACAAACAGACCAGCAGAGATTATCTCTTGCTAGCCTGTCTATGAACTACCAATCTGTTGGTCGACGCCCGAGTCTGTCTGTGCTGATTACATACATCAGAGACGTTATCAGTGTCAGAATCTGAAGTCTGAACAGATCTTGATGCCGCCATGACAGTAAAAACCTCTGTGTGACATACAATTGATGGGAATGACCCAGTCCATCAGTCAAGTCAGTGAGAATTGCCTCTTACCTGCCAACATCTGTGGTTGCTCTTTTGATTAGAAAGTCGAGGGTGATAACAATGCACATCTGACATCGCACCCCAGATTGGCCAGTCAAAAGAGGATCCTCGGAGGTTGAGCTGGTTCTCATGGGTTCCGGGTCTTGGCCATCGATTACTGATGTGACTGATAGCCCTATTGTAACTCCTACCTGTATCCACAGACTCAGACGGGCTGTAATGGACAGGCTAGAGGGAAACCACTTCACCAAGCAGGACCCCCAGAACCCTGAAACCTTTTAACCCCTATACAGGGATTTGGAATTACACAGGGCCCCGAAGATCACTACCTGTGGAAGGCTGCAGTCCGAGAGAGTAGTCGTCAGGCAGGGTCAAACCAGGAATAGCAGAACAGGGACAGAATCGGCAGACAAGGACGTAATCAGAAAACGTAGCAGAGGTCAAATCCGGATCGGGCAGCGAGGTACATAAACAGCAGGCAGGAGGGTAGTCAGGAAACAAGCAAAAGTCAGAACACCAGAATCACAAAACAGAACAGGGCGGAACAGGAACCAGAATATCAGAACTATATCTGGCAGTGGTCAGCAGACAGGAGGGGAATTAAGAAGGGTGTGGTGTCTTCTCATTGGCTGCAGGTGAATGATGATAACTTCAGCTGGGAGACACACGCCACCTACAGTCAGCCAGTGGCACTGCAGATCCCAAGGAAACCCAGCCCAGTGGATGACCGGAGCCTGTGCCCACCGGCGCATCACCAGCACCATCCACGGCAGGAACACGACGTCGCCTGGCAATCGGAGTAGAGGTCGCTGGAGCGGACTCCGGTGGTGACGCAACACCTAGTTGTGCAGATCGATTTGCATCTTTGCAATCCTTGTGACCGGGGAGGGGTTGAATTAGTAAATTTCCCATTAACACGGGGTGGATACTGTATATACAGCGCAGTCCTTTTACTAAGCACCAACCACACATCCTCAGCTGAGCGGAAAAAAAAACCCTGGCTCACATCTGAATTTTCCCTTGGGCCGGTTTCAAACACCCGGACGCATGTTAGTATTTTGATTTATGTTCTAGTCTCCAAAAATAAATTGTGACTCTGCGCGTCTAGTAGAGATGCGCAAGGCAGGCTCTATATTAATGGCCTTGTGGAGGTGCCATACCGGCTTTGATTTACCAGCTAAGCAGCCCGTTTGCCAACAATACAGACGCAATGAACTTCTCCTGCCAAATCATTTTAGAGAAGATTTTTGGCCACGGGCAGTAAAAAAAAAAAAAAGGAAAAAAATAAATAAAATAAACAAACATTTTGCGAAATAAAATGAAGCCACAAAGATGCAGATTTCTCCTGAAAGCCGGCACCGGAGTGGCTTTTATTTATTTTTTATAATATGACCCACTTTGTGATTTTTATCGCTACCTGTCTTTTGACGTGGCGGCTAATTAATGGCGGCGTGTAATGGAATCGACGCCCCTCTCTCAGATTTATGATGAGGGGATTGTGAAAAGGTCAGCGGCAAGTTTGCTATAATTAAACTTTTCATTAAAATTTCAAACGCACAATACCCGGCACATAATGTACAGATTGACCAGCTGCCCTCGTCATCAATTATTTATGGCAAATGCTTCAATATTAATGGTAATTAAAACTTGTCTCCGGAGCCGTCCAGATGGCCTGGAGGAAAAACCACGAGGGCTGGAAAAGATACCGCAGGCAATGTGCTCCTCCGAAATCAGCCGATAACGTCCTCACCTCCGACTTACAGGAGGAAGAAAACGTCTAGACCGGAGCGCGGCCGCGGTCACCGTCACGTATCGATGGGCTGGGACTGGATCCAACAGAACAAGAGATCCAGTATAAAGAATTGCTATATAATATTACTAAGTGGTTAAAAATGGAGATAATAATAATACTACCATAGAGAGCTCAAATAATAATACCATACAGTGCTTACATTTTACCATGATATATTGCAGAAATAAAACTAAATACAGTAGTCGAGTAATTCCACCATGCAGTGCTCAGGTAATAATACCGCATAATGCCCTAATAATACCACCATGCAGTGCTCAGGTAATACCATCACATAATACCCTAATAATGCCAGCATGAAGTGCTCAGGTAATAATACCGCATATTACCCTAATAATACCACCATGCAGTGCTCAGGTGATAACACTGCATAATACCCTAATAATACCACCATGCAGTGCTCAGGTAATAATACCGCATAATGCCCTAATAATACCACCATGCAGTGCTCAGGTAATACCATCACATAATACCCTAATAATGCCAGCATGCAGTGCTCAGGTAATAATACCGCATATTACCCTAATAATACCACCATGCAGTGCTCAGGTGATAACACTGCATAATACCCTAATAATACCACCATGCAGTGCTCAGGTAATAACACTGCATAATACCCTAATAATACCACCATGCAGTGCTCAGGTAATAACACTGCATAATACCCTAATAATACCACCATTCAGTTTACAGGTAATAATGTCACATAGTATCCTAAAAGTACCACCATGCAGTGATCAGGTAATAACACCGCATAATACCCCAATAATACCACCATGCAGTGCTCAGGTGATAACACTGCATAAAACCCTAATAATACCACCATGCAGTGCTCAGGTAATAACACTGCATAATACCCTAATAATACCACCATGCAGTGCTCAGGTAATAATACCGCATATTACCCTAATAATACCACCATGCAGTGCTCAGGTGATAACACTGCTTAATACCCTAATAATACCACCATGCAGTGCTCAGGTAATAACACTGCATAATACCCTAATAATACCACCATGCAGGGCTCAGGTAATAATACCGCATATTACCCTAATAATACCACCATGCAGTGCTCAGGTGATAACACTGCATAATACCCTAATAATACCACCATGCAAGGCTCAGGTAATAATACCGCATAATACCCTAATAATACCACCATGCAGTGCTCAGATGATAACACCGCATAATGCCACCATGCAGTGCTCAGGTAATAATACAGCATATTACCCTAATAATGCCAGCATGCAGTGCTTAGGTAATAACATCACATAATACCCTAATAATGCCACCATGCAGTGCTCAGGTAATAACCCCGCATAATACCCTAATAATACCACCATGCAGTGCTCAGGTGATAACACCGCATAATACCCTGATAATACCACCATGCAGTGCTCAGGTAATAACACCGCATAATACCCTAATAATACCACCATGCCGTGCTCAGGTAATAACACCGCATAATACCCTAATAATACCACCATGCAGTGCTCAGGTAATAACACCGCATAATACCCTAATAATACCACCATGCAGTGCTCAGGTGATAACACCGCATAATACCCTGATAATACCACCATGCAGTGTTCAGGTAATAATACTGCATAATGTCCTAATAATACCGCCTTGAAGTGCTCAAGTGACAACACAGCATAAAACCCTAATAAAACCACCATGCAGTGCTCCGGTAATATCACTGCATAATACTCTAATAATACCACCATTCAGTTCACAGGTAATAATGTCACATAGAATCCTAAAAGTACCACCATGCAGTGATCAGGTAATAACACCGCATAATACCCTAATAATACCACCATGCAGTGCTCTAGTAATAACACTGCATAATACACTAATGATACTAATATGCAATGCACAGGTAAAAACACCATATAGTACCACAATAATACCACCATGCAGAGCTCAGGTAATAATACCGCATAGTGCCCTAATAATTCCAACATACAATGCTCCTGTAAGAATACCATATAGTACCCTAATAATACCACTATGCAGTGCTCAATAAATGCTACAATGCTAGTGCTCAAATGTTTCCACATATGGTGCTTAAATAACATTATAATACACTGCCAAATAATACCACCATGCAGTGCTAAGATAACATGCATAGTGCCTGACTATGTCCACACACTGCGGTTTTGTGTTTACCACAAAACTGCACCCTTTTGTAAAAAAAAATGCATCCAAACACACATGGTTTGGATGCATTTTAGAGAATGCATTTTTTTTTTATTCAATGGGTGAAAAATAGTGATGGACGGACCGGACTGTAAAGTCCAACCCCCGTGGGTTCAAAGGCACCTGAGTGCCGGGCCTGGGCCGGAATTCTCTGGGAATTTCAGGTATTGATCCGGATCCAGCAACTCAGGAAATAAAAAAAAAAGTTAAAAAATAAAAATAAGCTCCCGTGGCCTCTCATTCACTTCCGGGCCCTCTCATTACCTTCATTGCATATGCACTGCTTCACTTACCAATGTCTGTGATTGGTTGCAGTCAGACACGCACCAATACTGAGTGACAACCTGTCTAACGCTTCCAATCATAGATGCCAGTGGGTGGGTCTATATCGTACAGTAAAAATAAATAAACAATTGGCGTAGGGTCCCACAATATAATGATACCAGCACAAATAAAGCCGTGGCTACAGGCTGCAGCCCCCAGCCGTGCACTTACCTTTGCTATTTATAAAAATATGAGGAACCACATGCAGCCTTTTTTTAATAATTATTATTATTATTATTATTATTATTATTATTATTTAAATAAATAATTTAAAAAAATGGTGTGTGGTCGCCCAATTTTAATACCCAGCCAAGATAAAACCCAACAGCTGGGGTTGGTATTTTCAGGCTGGGGAGACCCATGCTTATTGGGCTCCCTCCAGCCTAAAAATAGCAGCCTGCAGCCACCCGGGATTGCTGCATCCATTAGATGTGGCAATCCCAGTACTTTACCCAGCTCTTCTCGATTTTTACCGGACCAGGGCAATCGGTGTAAAAAGGGGTTAATGTCAGCTCTCAGCTGCCACTAAGCCCTAGATTAGTAATGGAAGGCGTCGATGAGACCCCGCCATTACTAATCTGTAAGTGAAAATAAATAAACATAAACACCCCAAAAATGAAATAAAATACAAAAAAGCACACTCTTTCATTACTTTATTGACTCCAAAAATATCCCTGTAGGTCTGACATAAGTAAGTAATCCGCACGATCAGCAGTGACAACACTCAGATTAGTTGCGGCCACAGATGAAGGTTCCCATGGTCCTTTGCCTGTGACCACAGCTAACTTGACCTTATGAGACTTCAGGGAGATCATCTGACTTTATTGAGGTCCCCTGAGGTCAGGTTACCTGCGGTCATAGGTGGAGGGACTTGAGAACCTCCAGCTGTGACTATGGTTAACCTGAGTGGTGTCACCACTGATCACGTCGCTCACTTAATCTCTATATGAACCTCACAGTGGGCAGTCATGTTCTATGGCCGCTCTGTGTGAATTCAGATGTAGCAAAGCTGGAATCGTTGTGGGTCCTTGTATGGATTACATCGGACCTGGGTGTTTTGGGGGTTAATAAAGGGATGAAAGAGGGTGTTTTTTGTATTTTATTTCAAATAAAGGATTTTTAGGGTGTTTGTCTTTGTTTTCCTTTACAGATTAGTGATGGGGATCTCAAAGACGCCTCCCATTACTAATCTAGGGCTTAGTCACAGCTGTGAGCTGCCATTAACAACTTATTAACCCAACTGCCACAGCACCAGGGCACTTGGGAAGAGCTGGGTAAAGTGCTGGGATTGTTGCATCTAATGGAGGTGACAATCTTGAGCAGCTGCAGACTGCTATTTTTAGGCTGGGAGTAGCCCAAATAAGCATGGGTCTCACCAGCCGGAGAATACCAGCCTGCAGCTGTTGGGCTTTATCATGGCTGGGTATAAAAATTGCGGTTCCTCCTATTTTGATACACAGCCAAGATAAGTGGGGGCTGCAGCCTCTAATCTGTGCTGGGTATCATAATTTGGAGGGACCCTACACCAATTTATTTTTTTATCTTACTGTACGATATAGATCTGCAGACAGGGTCTGTGAGTAGAAGCAGTCAGTTGGCATGCTGTCATTCAGCATGGGGGCGCGTCTGACTGCAGCCAATCACAGACACTGGTGGGTGGGGGAAGCATTGCATATGCAATGAAGGTAATGAGCGGCCCTGGAAGTGAATAAGCAGCCATGGCAGTAAGCAATGTGACAGGCGCTGGTGACTCGGTAAGCATGAAGTACTTAAGGGGGCTTTACACGCTACGATATTGTTAATGTTTGATCGTCGGGGTCACGTTGTTAGTGACGCACATCCGGCGTCATTAACGATATCGCAGCGTGTAACACTGACCAGCGACCTTAAACGTCCTCCAAAGTGGTGAAAATCGTTCCCCATGGAGAGGTCGTCCTAAAACCAAAAATTGTTAATGGTTGTTTAAGAATGTTGTTCATCGCTCCTGCGGCAGTACACATCGCTGTGTGACACCGCAGGAGCGAGGAACCTCACCTTACCTGCGTCCCGCCAGCAATGAGGAAGGAAGGAGGTGGGCGGGATGTTCCGTCCTGCTCATCTCCGCCCCTCCGCTTTGATTGGCCAGCCACTTAGTGACGTCGCCATGACGCCGAATGCACCTCCCCCTTGAGGGAGGGATTGTTCGGCAGTCACAGCACCGACGCCGACTAGGTACGGCTACTTTCACCCTCCGGTTTTTGCAGTGCGGCTCAAAAACCTATGCAATGGATGCGGCGAAAAAAAACGGATCCGTTGCATACGTTTTTCCATGCGGTCCGTCCGTTTTTTGACGGATGCGGCTTGATACTGAGCATGCGCAGTGCAAAAAAACGCATCCGGCCGCCGGATGCGGTTTTTGCCGCAGGACGCCGCATCTGGTGTCCATAGGCTTGCACTGTAAATTGCGCCACATTGCGCCAGATCTGGCGCGATGTGTTTTTTTCACCGGAGACAAAAACGTTCACTTGAACGTCTCATCCGGCCGCCGCATCGGCTAAATATGCCGAATCCGGCAAAAACAGGATGCAACGCAAGGCCATGCGGCACAATCCGGCGCTAATAAAAGTCTATATGGATAAACCGCACCTGGCGGCAAAAAAAAAACGGATGCGGTTTTCCCGCAAAGCGCCGAATTGTGCCGCACAGCAAAAAACGGATGTGTGAAAGCAGCCTAAGTGCGTGTGACGCTGTCGTAGCGATAATGTTCGCTGCGGCAGCGATCACACCATATCGCATGCACGACGGGGGCGGGTGCTTTTGCGTATGATATCACTAGCAATTGCTAGAAATATCGTAGCGTGTAAAGCCCGCTTTACTCCTACCCTTTTGCGTACAATTAATATCACCATACAACATGCAGGGCAAACGTATCCCCACCATACAGTTCTCAAATAATGTCACTATACAGTGCTCATACATTACCACCAAACAGTGCTGTGCTTGAATAATATAACCATATCTAGTGCTACAATATAACCATTAGGTGCCTAAATATTACCGCCACATACTGTCCGGCACTGAAGTAACACCAATACAATATTATAGCAAGAAATATTGCTATAATAAACCCAGATAATAAGATATTGCTCTCCCACGGAAGGTATCTGGAGGGTCAGGGATAACTGTTCTTGGCGATGGCTATGCACAGCACTTTCTTCAGGTGTGATGGGGTCTCCACCAACATTGTCCAGGGGGCAGCACCAACTTTAAGCCATTCGATGTGTCAGAAGGTGGAGCTTTCGGCATGGGGGTCCCGGCTATAATTGTGCCTCCTGCACCCACCATAGTGCTGCCCGTCCGATCAGGATGTAATGAGCCCCTCTTCAGCTAACACTCGTATCTGCTAAATAAATCATTTTTTTTTAAAAAAAAAATGAAACCGGACGATCATCAGTTTTTGATCAAGGGAATAAATGAACAGGTTTGAGATGAAAGTCAGCCCCGGCGCCGAGCATCAGATACGGCGCTTGTAATCTAAAGGCATAAAACACCGGGGTTTTATCTCCTCCTTTGAATTTCCGGCTGCAGCAGACACAACAATAAAAACTTGTTTGGCTTCCAATAAAATAAAAAATGGAAATTTTTTATAACTTGGAGCCGTCTTGCAGATTTACTGACAGCCGATGACATCTCCCTCTTTGAAATGTCTTGATTAAAGCTGACTGTAAAATTGTACAAGACTGGTAGGAAAGCGGAGGATCGTTCTTCATTCTTTACCGTCTGCAAACCACATAATGTAGCAGAGCCCAATGCGTGAAAAGACCCCAAAGCTTCTGCCCGGCAATGTCCGCCATCAACTAATAAAAGGGGTGTCCCACTTTCAGCATTCAAGGCCGATGCACGGAAACTTGGACCTCAAATATAAACTATTTTTATGCTGAATCTTAGGCAACTTTCACACTGTGTTCCAATCTCCGTTCAGTGGTCTTCCCTCTGAACCCCCAAAATGGGATTCGCATGTATGCGCTTACTGGAGGCGGAGACTTGGTGTCCTCCAATACCTCCAATAGGCATATAGCCAGTGGCCTCGTCGGGGCTTCCGCCCGAGCCTTTTGCAAAACGGGATTTAGGCATATGGGGCCACTGGCTATAATGGTGCAGACGGAGTCACCATTTTCGGGAGTATTCGCTTACTGGAGGCAGACACCCAGATCAGTCTACTACGTCTTGGTGTCCACCTTCAATAGGCGTATAGCCAGTGGCCTCGTCGGGGCTTCCGCCCGAGCATTTTGCAAAACGGGATTTAGGCATATGGGGCCACTGGCTATAATAGTGCAGACGGAGTCACCATTTTCGTGAGTATTCGCTTACTGGAGGCAGACACCCAGATCAGTCTACTGCGTCTTGGTGTCAACCTCCAATAGGCGTATAGCCAGTGGCCTCGTCGGGGCTTCTGTCCAGGCCTTTCGCAAAACGGAATTTGGACACATACGCTGATGGGGCCACTGACTATAATGGTGCAGACGTTGTCACCATGTACTCTGTCGGGAGTATACGCTTACTGGAGGCGGATACCCAGATCGGTCTACTGCGTCTTGGCGTCCACCTCCAATAGGCATGAACCTGGTCACATCAAAGAACGCAGCGACTCTATCTGCACCATTATAGTCAGTGGCCCCGTTGGCTCATACGTCCGAAACCCGTTCAGATGAAAGCCCTGATGGGATCACTGAACGGGGAGAGGAACGCAGAAAGCACCTTAACAGAGCAGCTAAGGAAAAAGCTAGAATATTAGGGGGGAGAGAAAAGTCTCCATGAGGGGGGAGAACAGAACTTATCTCTCGGTTTGTATTACTGAATCATAGTGTAAAGCCCTGTGCACACTGCTTGTTTATGGGTTTTTGGAGCAATTAGAATCCTGAAATGTTGTGCGCAGGTTGCTTCTTTTTTCCTTGCAGATATGATGGAGAAAATAATCTGCAGGGTCAATACTTGGGTTTTTTTATTGCCTGCATTTTTCAGCCCTTCCACACATTGATTCATTATGGAAAAGCTCATGAAAAACACAACAAAATGCAGCAAAAATGCACATTTTTTTTTATGAATTTTTGTGCCAGAAGACGCAGATTTGGTGCAGAAATTTTACTTAGCGTGCGCACAAAGCCTAATAAAATGTGTCCCGGTAAAGCAGAGAGAGAGAATGCTAGAGGATTAACAGGAGACTATCAGCACAAAATGACTGTTCAAACCAAACACTTTAGGGCGGCGGAGTGGTTGGCTGCATCTTCCCACCTTCCTTGTTTTTTACCTCTCTCATCTTTTAGTTCCTGTAAAGTCATAGTTGTCCATAAAGGAAGAGGCAGCAGATAAACAGATGCAAAACATGTAGGCACCGAGAGTGCGGTGAGCACCAGTGCTTGGTTTGAGCAGTCATTTTGTGCTGACGTATCCTTTGGAGAGGATGGCAGAGGGATGCAGGAGTCAACAAACACATAGGTATAGAAAACTTTTAAGATGATCAAAGACATATCAAAAATTAATTTAAGAAGAACCCCCCCTTCCCAAAAAAACACACTAAAACACAAAAACTGGTTTTGGTCTACTGATAGAGTCTCTTGCCTTAATTTAGGAAAGTTGACTTCGGCCCATAAACTATAAGGCAATTACAATATTTGTATATCAGAGTCTTCACTCCAAGACCTTCAGATGGGATCGTGTGATACGCGATACATGAAGAATTGCTAGCTGGTCCCTTGCTCTTATTTCGGGGGTGCTCAGAGCTGTTCTCATGACTGTAAATAGTAATAAAGGAAGGAAAACTGTCCAGGATCAGACCACCATCTAATCTACGAGGGGCAGGCAGAAGACTAACCCCGAGCCCTCCACAAGAAGGATCAAGACATGGTGGTCCCCATCAATATAGATTGAGGAAACCTAAAGGTAAACAGAATTGTAACACCAAGAATTGGCCAGATGTTTCCTCTTCATAAACGCTGTATGAAACCCCAGAAATGAAAGAATTCTCCATAACAATCAGCAAAATCTGGAAATGTTCCACAAGTTACTTTAGGCGAACATTTACCGAGAGATGGAAAACCTGCTCGATGTTTCCGGTGGTTCTGGATGATGAAGCCAAAAGTCATGTCTCCCTCTATGGCCAAAACAAAACGAGAGCAGAAGAGATGACTCCCGAGGGCAGAAAACCACAGGCCAAGTCAACAAACCCAGAAATGATTGGCAGAAGGATTCACAAGGTTCCTGGCAATGACAAAGAGGACGGCGGCCCCATGACAGCCGCTTATTATCACCACCGGGAGCCGGGCAGACGCCACGTGACACAGTTTTTTGTAATACAGTTTGCTCATGCTGGTAAAACGAAAAGGTAGACAAAGGAAGAGGAGGGAAATTGTGCTGTAGACTACGACAACTGGCATGGATAAACCAAGGATAAATACTGCCACCGTGCCACCGATCCTCAGATTGTCCGAGATATGGCTGTCCTACAAGCAGACGTCCTTTTCAGCTTTCCATAATTCTATAAAATCACAAACATTGATGGAAAGTTATGTCCTGTTTAAGAATAGTCTGGACGAAATCACATTTCCTACAACCAAAATGGCTTTACGATGAGGACACAAGGCACTGGAGTGTGCAGAATGGCCAACTGGACCTCTAACTGGGGGGGAAAGGAAAGTTATGTGAAAGAAAAAAATGAGCCAAAATGAAGAATGAACATTCTGGATCTGAGGGGGCCATGCACTGCCCGTGGCTTTGTGTTAGTTGTGTGGTGCTCTAGACTATTTGTCCAACATGGCCGTTCTTATAGACTATGGTCCATGTTGGCGCCGGCTCAATCTCTAATTCCATAGATGAGCTGGATTCACCAAAGCAAGAACCGATCTTCATTGTTCTCTAGAGAGAGAAGCCACAGATGCCGGCAACCAGCTAATCAAAAGAGAAGCCACATATGCCGGCTATAGGCTAATCAAAAGAGGAGCCACAGATGCCGGCAATAGGCTAATCAAAAGAGGAGCCACAGATGCCGGTAACCAGCTAATCAAAAGAGGAGGCACAGACAACGGTAACCAGCTAATCAAAAGAGGAACCAGAGATGCCGGCAGTCGGCTAATCAAAAGAGAAGCCACATATGCCGGCTATAGGCTAATCAAAAGAGGAGCCACAGATGCCGGTAACCAGCTAATCAAAAGAGGAGGCACAGACAACGGTAACCAGCTAATCAAAAGAGGAACCAGAGATGCCGGCAACCAGCTAATCAAAAGAGGAGCCACAGATGCCGGCAGTCGGCTAATCAAAAGAGGAGGCACAGATGCCGGCAGTCTGCTAATCAAAAGAGGAGGCACAGATGCCGGCAGTCGGCTAATCAAAAGAGGAGGCACAGATGCCGGCAATCAGCTAATCAAAAGAGGAGCCACAGATGCCTGCAACCAGCTAATCAAAAGAGGAGCCACAGATGCCGGCAACCAGCTAATCAAAAGAGGAGCCACAGATGCCGGCAATCAGCTAATCAAAAGAGGAGCCACAGATGCCGGCAATCAGCTAATCAAAAGAGGAGCCACAGATGCCTGCAACCAGCTAATCAAAAGAGGAGCCACAGATGCCGGCAACCAGCTAATCAAAAGAGGAGCCACAGATGCGGGCAACCAGCTAATCAAAAGAGGAGCCACAGATGCCGGCAATCAGCTAATCAAAAGAGGAGCCACAGATGCAGGCAACCAGCTAATAAAAACAGGAGCCACAGATGCCGGCAATCAGCTAATCAAAAGAGGAGCCACAGATGCCGGCAACCAGCTAATCAAAAGAGGAGCCACAGATGCGGGCAACCAGCTAATCAAAACAGGAGCCACAGATGCCGGCAATCAGCTAATCAAAAGAGGAGCCACAGATGCCTGCAACCAGCTAATCAAAAGAGGAGCCACAGATGCCGGCAATCAGCTAATCAAAAGAGGAGCCACAGATGCCGGCAATCAGCTAATCAAAACAGGAGCCACAGATGCGGGCAACCAGCTAATCAAAACAGGAGCCACAGATGCGGGCAACCAGCTAATCAAAACAGGAGCCACAGATGCCGGCAGTCGGCTAATCAAAAGAGGAGCCACAGATGCCTGCAACCAGCTAATCAAAAGAGGAGCCACAGATGCCTGCAACCAGCTAATCAAAAGAGGAGCCACAGATGCCTGCAACCAGCTAATCAAAAGAGGAGCCACAGATGCCGGCAATCAGCTAATCAAAAGAGGAGCCACAGATGCCGGCAATCAGCTAATCAAAAGAGGAGCCACAGATGCCTGCAACCAGCTAATCAAAAGAGGAACCACAGATGCCTGCAACCAGCTAATCAAAAGAGGAGCCACAGATGCCGGCAACCAGCTAATCAAAAGAGGAGCCACAGATGCGGGCAACCAGCTAATCAAAAGAGGAACCACAGATGCCTGCAACCAGCTAATCAAAAGAGGAGCCACAGATACCGGCAATCAGCTAATCAAAAGAGGAGCCACAGATGCCAGCAACCAGCTAATCAAAAGAGGAGCCACAGATGCCTGCAACCAGCTAATCAAAAGAGGAGCCACAGATGCGGGCAACCAGCTAATCAAAACAGGAGCCACAGATGCGGGCAACCAGCTAATCAAAACAGGAGCCACAGATGCGGGCAACCAGCTAATCAAAACAGGAGCCACAGATGCGGGCAACCAGCTAATCAAAACAGGAGCCACAGATGCGGGCAACCAGCTAATCAAAACAGGAGCCACAGATGCGGGCAACCAGCTAATCAAAACAGGAGCCACAGATGCCGGCAATCGGCTAATCAAAAGAGGAGCCACAGATGCCTGCAACCAGCTAATCAAAAGAGGAGCCACAGATGCCAGCAACCAGCTAATCAAAAGAGGAGCCATGGATGCGGTCAGATGCGACTCAAAGGGCTCCATCCTTCGATCACAGAATACTGACCAGCACACTGGACCAGGGTCCTACGAATCGATGGGCTCATCTCTATTTTTTCAGGTCATCGTGAGAATCTGCGACTGCTCAGACGTTTCTCCCAAATCTTGTAGGTTCACATCATTTTACGTCAGTAATAATCTTAAACACTGTCTTTAAGACCAATGAATGATCTTTGCTGGTGGCTCTCGGCATGAAATAAGAGAGGAGCATCCTGAGGAGTTGACCTCTGGCTGTGATGTTCAGATGATCGTTCTACACACAAGACTGCAACATTGACAAAGGGGCAATCATACTCACAGACAATAATTCTTTACTGTACGAGCAGTGAAATGATTCTTTACTGTACGAGCAGTGAAATGATTCTTTACTGTACGAGCAGTGAAATGATTCTTTACTGTACGAGCAGTGAGTGTAATGATTCTTTACTATACAAACTCTTAAATCATGGACACGTTACCATATGATCAGTGAGTCTATGGAACCTTTACCGTATTATCAGTGAGACTAAGGAGTATTTACTGAATGAGCAGTGAGACTATAGATTCTTTACTGTACGAGTACTGAGACTATGGATTCTTTACTTTACGAGTAGTGAGACTATGGACTATTTACTGTATTTGCAGGGAGACTAAGAATTCTTTACTGTATGAGCACTGAGACTATGGATTGTTTACTGTACAAGCACTGAGACTATGGATTCTTTACTGTACGAGCACTGAGACTATGGATTGTTTACTGTACAAGCACTGAGACTATGGATTGTTTACTGTACAAGCACTGAGACTATGGATTCTTTACTGTACGAGCACTGAGACTATGGATTAATTACTGTATTTGCAGGGAGACTAAGGATTCTTTACTGTATGAGCACTGAGACTATGGATTCTTTACTCTATGAGTAGTGAGACTATGAAATATTTACTGTATTTGCAGGGAGACTAAGGATTCTTTACTGTATGAGCACTGAGACTATGGATTGTTTACTGTACGAGCCCTGAGACTATGGATTAATTACTGTATGAGCAGCTATGGATTATTTACTGTATTATCAGTGAGACTAAGGATTCTTTACTGGACAAGCAGTGAGATTTCAACCTTAAAAACTATGAAATGTCATATTGAGACGTGGCAGATAGGAAGATTCTTCGTTACCAGCCTGTAAGGCATTTATTCGCTGTAATAGATCATATAGGGGGGCGTTCAGCCCCTATGATCATCCAAAAACTTTCATCTGAAGTTTCCTCCCGTTAATGGTTGTGCACGGTGAGTAACCGCATGATACGCCACCTAAATCCTTTCGGCAGAGACGATCGCAGGTACATTCTCCCTCAATAATGGTGCATTTGATGAACTCTTTGTAAGCCAGACTTTCAATTTGTAGTGAAGCCGGAGGGTCTGGCAATTGCAAAGCTGAGAAATGGAAGCCGGTGTGGAGAGAAGTCCATCATCGGTGCTTGTGTTTGTGCTGATGGCGGGGAGGATAAGCCCAGGAATTAGAATGATACACAGCCCCTGCGGGCGCACATACATCGCAGGGAGATGCTTGCGTCGCTCGCTTTGCCGGTTGTCTGTTATGGACAGGTATCCGTCATCATCATGAAGACAATTCAGTCTTACGGCAGAAACATGCAAATGTGGAAAAATCAAGAAACTCGAAGACTCAAAGAAAACAGAAAACCTGAAAATTAATTGTAATTCCGAATTGTGCTTATTATGCTGAATCCTCTCCGCCATTCTTCAGCAGCGCCCTCCACCACGTCTCCTCTCATCCTTCAGAAGCCGCCATTCTTCAGGAGCGTCCTCCACCACGTCTCCTCTCATCCTTCAGAAGCTGCCATTCTTCAGCAGCGCCCTCCACCACGTCTCCTCTCATCCTTCAGAAGCCGCCATTCTTCAGCAGCGCCCTCCACCACGTCTCCTCTCATCCTTCAGAAGCCGCCATTCTTCAGCAGCGCCCTCCACCACGTCTCCTCTCATCCTTCAGAAGCCGCCATTCTTCAGCAGCGCCCTCCACCACGTCTCCTCTCATCCTTCAGAAGCCGCCATTCTTCAGCAGAGTCCTCCACCACGTCTCCTCTCATCCTTCAGAAGCCGCCATCCTTCAGCAGCGCCCTCCACCACGTCTCCTCTCATCCTTCAGAAGCCGCCATTCTTCAGCAGCGCCCTCCACCACGTCTCCTCTCATCCTTCAGAAGCCGCCATTCTTCAGCAGCGCCCTCCACCACGTCTCCTCATCCTTCAGAAGCCGCCATTCTTCAGCAGCGTCCTCCACCACGTCTCCTCATCCTTCAGAAGCCGCCATTCTTCAGCAGCGTCCTCCACCACGTCTCCTCTCATCCTTCAGAAGCTGCCATTCTTCAGGAGCACCCTCCACCACGTCTCCTCTCATCCTTCAGAAGCCGCCATTCTTCAGCAGAGCCCTCCACCACGTCTCCTCTCATCCTCCAGAAGCCGCCATTCTTCAGCAGCGCCCTCCACCACGTCTCCTCATCCTTCAGAAGCCGCCATTCTTCAGCAGCGTCCTCCACCACGTCTCCTCTCATCCTTCAGAAGCCGCCATTCTTCAGGAGCACCCTCCACCACGTCTCCTCTCAACCTTCAGAAGCCGCCATTCTTCAGCAGCACCCTCCACCACGTCTCCTCTCATCCTTCAGAAGCCGCCATTCTTCAGCAGCACCCTCCACCACGTCTCCTCTCATCCTTCAGAAGCCGCCATTCTTCAGCAGCACCCTCCACCACGTCTCCTCTCATCCTTCAGAACCCGCCATTCTTCAGCACCACCCTCCACCACGTGTCCTCTCATCCTTCAGAAGCCGCCATTCTTCAGCAGCGCCCTCCACCACGTCTCCTCTCATCCTTCAGAACCCGCCATTCTTCAGCACCACCCTCCACCACGTCTCCTCTCATCCTTCAGAAGCCGCCATTCTTCAGGAGCGCCCTCCACCACGTCTTCTCTCATGTTTCAGAAGCCGCCATTCTTCAGCAGTACCCTCCACCACGTCTCCTCTCATCCTTCAGAAGCCGCCATTCTTCAGGAGCGCCCTCCACCACATCTTCTCTCATCCTTCAGAAGCCGCCATTCTTCAGCACCACCCTCCACCACGTCTCCTCTCATCCTTCAGAAGCCGCCATTCTTCAGCAGCGCCCTCCACCACGTCTCCTCTCATCCTTCAGAAGCCGCCATTCTTCAGCAGCGTCCTCCACCACGTCTCCTCTCATCCTTCAGAACCCGCCATTCTTCAGCACCACCCTCCACCACGTCTCCTCTCATCCTTCAGAAGCCGCCATTCTTCAGGAGCGCCCTCCACCACGTCTCCTCTCATCTTTCAGAAGCCGCCATTCTTCAGCAGCACCCTCCACCACGTCTCCTCTCATCCTTCAGAAGCCGCCATTCTTCAGCAGCACCCTCCACCACGTCTCCTCTCATCCTTCAGAAGCCACCATTCTTCAGCAGCGCCCTCCACCACGTCTCCTCTCATCCTTCAGAAGCCGCCATTCTTCAGCAGCGCCCTCCACCACGTCTCCTCTCATCCCTCAGAAGCCGCTATTCTTCAGCAGCACCGTCCACCACGTCTCCTCTCATCCTTCAGAAGCCGCCATTCTTCAGCAGCGCCCTCCACCACGACTCCTCTCATCCTTCAGAAGCCGTCATTCTTCAGCAGCGCTCTCCACCATGTCTCCTCTCATCCTTCAGAAGCCGCCATTCTTCAGCAGCGCTCTCCACCATGTCTCCTCTCATCCTTCAGAAGCCGCCATTCTTCAGCAGCGCCCTCCACCACGTCTCCTCTCATCCCTCAGAAGCCGCCATTCTTCAGCAGCGCTCTCCACCATGTCTTCTCTCATCCTTCAGAAGCTGCCATTCTTCAGCAGCGCTCTCCACCATGTCTCCTCTCATCCTTCAGAAGCCGCCATTCTTCAGCAGCGTCCTCCACCACGTCTCCTCTCATCCCTCAGAAGCCGCCATTCTTCAGCAGCATCCTCCACCACGTCTCCTCTCATCCTTCAGAAGCCACCATTCTTCAGCAGCACCCTCCACCACGTGTCCTCTCATCCTTCAGAAGCCGCCATTCTTCAGCAGCGCCCTCCACCACGACTCCTCTCATCCTTCAGAAGCCGCCATTCTTCAGCAGCGCTCTCCACCATGTCTCCTCTCATCCTTCAGAAGCCGCCATTCTTCAGCAGCGTCCTCCACCACGTCTCCTCTCATCCTTCAGAAGCCGCCATCCTTCAGCAGCGCCCTCCACCATGTCTCCTCTCATCCTTCAGAAGCCGCCATTCTTCAGCACCACCGTCCACCACGTCTCCTCTCATCCTTCAGAAGCCGCCATTCTTCAGCAGCGCCCTCCACCATGTCTCCTCTCATCCTTCAGAAGGCGCCATTCTTCAGCAGCGCTCTCCACCATGTCTCCTCTCATCCTTCAGAAGCCGCCATTCTTCAGCAGCGCCCTCCACCATGTCTCCTCTCATCCTTCAGAAGCTGCCATTCTTCAGCAGAGCCCTCCACCATGTCTCCTCTCATCCTTCAGAAGCTGCCATTCTTCAGCAGCGTCCTCCACCATGTCTCCTCTCATCCTTCAGAAGCCGCCATTCTTCAGCAGCATCCTCCACCATGTCTCCTCTCATCCTTCAGAAGCTGCCATTCTTCAGCAGAGCCCTCCACCATGTCTCCTCTCATCCTTCAGAAGCTGCCATTCTTCAGCAGCGCCCTCCACCATGTCTCCTCTCATCCTTCAGAAGCTGCCATTCTTCAGCAGAGCCCTCCACCATGTCTCCTCTCATCCTTCAGAAGCTGCCATTCTTCAGCAGCGTCCTTCACCACGTCTCCTCTCATCCTTCAGAAGCCACCATTCTTCAGCAGCGCCCTCCACCACGTCTCCTCTCATCCTTCAGAAGCCGCCATTCTTCAGCAGCGTCCTCCACCATGTCTCCTCTCATCCTTCAGAAGCTGCCATTCTTCAGCAGCGTCCTCCACCATGTCTCCTCTCATCCTTCAGAAGCCACCATTCTTCAGCACCACCCTCCACCACGTCTCCTGTCATCCTTCAGAAGCCGCCATTCTTCAGGAGCACCCTCCACCACGTCTCCTCTCATCCTTCAGAAGCCGCCATTCTTCAGCAGCGCCCTCCACCATGTCTCCTCTCATCCTTCAGAAGCTGCCATTCTTCAGCAGAGCCCTCCACCATGTCTCCTCTCATCCTTCAGAAGCTGCCATTCTTCAGCAGCGTCCTCCACCATGTCTCCTCTCATCCTTCAGAAGCCGCCATTCTTCAGCAGCATCCTCCACCATGTCTCCTCTCATCCTTCAGAAGCTGCCATTCTTCAGCAGAGCCCTCCACCATGTCTCCTCTCATCCTTCAGAAGCTGCCATTCTTCAGCAGCGCCCTCCACCATGTCTCCTCTCATCCTTCAGAAGCTGCCATTCTTCAGCAGAGCCCTCCACCATGTCTCCTCTCATCCTTCAGAAGCTGCCATTCTTCAGCAGCGTCCTTCACCACGTCTCCTCTCATCCTTCAGAAGCCACCATTCTTCAGCAGCGCCCTCCACCACGTCTCCTCTCATCCTTCAGAAGCCGCCATTCTTCAGCAGCGTCCTCCACCATGTCTCCTCTCATCCTTCAGAAGCTGCCATTCTTCAGCAGCGTCCTCCACCATGTCTCCTCTCATCCTTCAGAAGCCACCATTCTTCAGCACCACCCTCCACCACGTCTCCTGTCATCCTTCAGAAGCCGCCATTCTTCAGGAGCACCCTCCACCACGTCTCCTCTCATCCTTCAGAAGCCGCCATTCTTCAGCAGCGCCCTCCACCATGTCTCCTCTCATCCTTCAGAAGCTGCCATTCTTCAGCAGCGTCCTCCACCATGTCTCCTCTCATCCTTCAGAAGCTGCCATTCTTCAGCAGCGTCCTCCACCATGTCTCCTCTCATCCTTCAGAAGCCACCATTCTTCAGCACCACCCTCCACCACGTCTCCTGTCATCCTTCAGAAGCCGCCATTCTTCAGGAGCACCCTCCACCACGTCTCCTCTCATCCTTCAGAAGCCGCCATTCTTCAGCAGAGCCCTCCACCATGTCTCCTCTCATCCTTCAGAAGCCGCCATTCTTCAGCAGCGTCCTCCACCACGTCTCCTCTCATCCTTCAGAAGCCGCCATTCTTCAGCAGCGCCCTCCACCATGTCTCCTCTCATCCTTCAGAAGCCGCCATTCTTCAGCAGCGCCCTCCACCACGTCTCCACTCATCCTTCAGAAGCCGCCATTCTTCAGCAGCGCCCTCCACCATGTCTCCTCTCATCCTTCAGAAGCCGCCATTCTTCAGGAGCACCCTCCACCACGTCTCCTCTCATCGTTCAGAAGCCGCCATTCTTCAGGAGCACCCTCCACCACGTCTCCTCTCATCGTTCAGAAGCCGCCATTCTTCAGCAGCGCCCTCCACCATGTCTCCTCTCATCCTTCAGAAGCCGCCATTCTTCAGGAGCACCCTCCACCACGTCTCCACTCATCCTTCAGAAGCCGCCATTCTTCAGGAGCACCCTCCACCATGTCTCCTCTCATCCTTCAGAAGCCGCCATTCTTCAGGAGCACCCTCCACCACGTCTCCACTCATCCTTCAGAAGCCGTCATTCTTCAGCAGCACCCTCGACCACGTCTCCGCTCATCCTTCAGAAGCTGCCATTCTTCAGCAGCGCCCTCCACCATGTCTCCTCTCATCCTTCAGAAGCCCCCATTCTTCAGCAGCGCCCTCCAACACGTCTCCTCTTATCCTTCAGAAGCCGCTATTCTTCAGCAGCACCCTCCACCATGACTCCTCTCATCCTTCAGAAGCCGCCATTCTTCAGCAGCACCCTCGACCACGTCTCCACTCATCCTTCAGAAGCTGCCATTCTTCAGCAGCGCCCTCCACCATGTCTCCTCTCATCCTTCAGAAGCCCCCATTCTTCAGCAGCGCCCTCCGACACGTCTCCGCTCTTCCTTCAGAAGGCGCCATTCTTCAGCAGCGCCCTCCACCATGTCTCCTCTCATCCTTCAGAAGCCGCTATTCTTCAGCAGCACCCTCCACCATGACTCCTCTCATCCTTCAGAAGCCGCCATTCTTCAGCAGCACCCTCCACCACATCTCCTCTCATCCTTCAGAAGCCGCCATTCTTCAGCAGCGCCCTCCACCACGTCTCCACTCATCCTTCAGAAGCCGTCATTCTTCAGCAGCACCCTCGACCACGTCTCCGCTCATCCTTCAGAAGCTGCCATTCTTCAGCAGCGCCCTCCACCATGTCTCCTCTCATCCTTCAGAAGCCCCCATTCTTCAGCAGCGCCCTCCAACACGTCTCCTCTTATCCTTCAGAAGCCGCTATTCTTCAGCAGCACCCTCCACCATGACTCCTCTCATCCTTCAGAAGCCCCCATTCTTCAGCAGCGCCCTCCGACACGTCTCCGCTCTTCCTTCAGAAGGCGCCATTCTTCAGCAGCGCCCTCCACCATGTCTCCTCTCATCCTTCAGAAGCCGCTATTCTTCAGCAGCACCCTCCACCATGACTCCTCTCATCCTTCAGAAGCCGCCATCCTTCAGAAGCCGCCATTCTTCAGCAGCGCCCTCCGTCATGTCCCACTCATCCTTCTGAAGCCGCCATTCTTCAGCAGCACCCTCCCCCACGTCTTCTCTCATCCTTCAGAAGGCGCCATTCTTCAGCAGCGCCCTCCACCATGTCTCCGCTCATCCTTCAGAAGCTGTCATTCTTCAGCAGCGCCCTCCGCCACATCTCCTCTCATCCTTCAGAAGCCACCATTCTTCAGGAGCACCCTCCGCCACATTCTCCTCTCATCCTTCAGAAGCTGCCATTCTTCAGCACCACCCTCCACCACGTCTCCTCTCATCCTTCAGAAGCTGCCATTCATCAGCACTGCCCTCCGCCACGTCTCTGCTCTTCCTTCAAAATCCGCCATTCTTCAGGAGCACCCTCCACCACTTCTCCTCTCATTCTTCAGAAGCCGCCAGTCTTCAGCAGAGTCCTCCACCACGTCTCCTCTCATCCTTCAGAAGCCGCCATTCTTCAGGAGCGCCCTCCACCACGTCTCCTCTCATCCTTCAGAAGCCGCCATTCTTCAGGAGCGCCCTCCACCACGTCTCCTCATCCTTCAGAAGCCGCCATTCTTCAGGAGCACCCTCCACCACGTCTCCTCTCATCCTTCAGAAGCTGCCATTCTTCAGGAGCACCCTCCGCCACGTCTCCTCTCATCCTTCAGAAGCTGACATTCTTCAGCAGCGCCCTCCGCCACGTCTCTGCTCTCCCTTCAGAAGCTGCCATTCTTCTGCACCACCCTCTACCACGTCTCCGCTGATCCTTCAGAAGCCGCCATTCTTCAGCAGCGCCCTCCACATCTCTGCTCTTCCATCAGATGCCGCCATCCTTCAGCAGAGCCCTCCACCACGTCTTCTCTCATCCTTCAGAAGCCGCCATTCTTCAGCAGCGCCCTCCACCATGTCTCCGCTCATCCTTCAGAAGCCGTCATTCTTCAGCAGCGCCCTCCGCCACATCTCCTCTCATCCTTCAGAAGCCACCATTCTTCAGGAGCACCCTCCGCCACATCTCCTCTCATCCTTCAGAAGCCACCATTCTTCAGCACCACCCTCCACCACGTCTCCTCTCATCCTTCAGAAACTGCCATTCATCAGCACTGCCCTCCGCCACGTCTCTGCTCTTCCTTCAAAAGCGTGCCATTCTTCAGGAGCACCCTCCACCACGTCTCCTCTCATTCTTCAGAAGCCGCCAGTCTTCAGCAGAGTCCTCCACCACGTCTCCGCTCATCCTTCAGAAGCCGCCATTCTTCAGGAGCACCCTCCGCCACGTCTCCTCTCATCCTTCAGAAGCCGCCATTCTTCAGCACCACCCTCCACCACGTTTCCTGTCATGCTTCAGAAGCTGCCATTCCTCTGCACCACCCTCTACCACGTCTCTGCTCTTCCTTCAGAAGCTGCCATTCTTCTGCACCACCCTCTACCACGTCTCCGCTGATCCTTCAGAAGCCGCCATTCTTCAGCAGCGCCCTCCACATCTCTGCTCTTCCATCAGATGTCGCCATTCTTCAGGAGCACCCTCCACCATGTCTCCTCTCATCCTTCAGAAGCCACCATTCTGTAGCAGTGCCCTGCACCATGTCTCCTTTCATCCTTCAGAAGCCGCCATTCTTCAGCACCCCCCTCCGCCATGTCTCTGCTCATCGTTTAGAAGCCGCCATTCTTCAGTAGCGCCTTTACTGTTGCACAAGAAGCAACCAGCGACATGACCACCGGGATCCATACATAGCACCACGCTATTCCTACCTATCTGAATGAGCATCATTAAAAGCAATATTGTAAGCTCTGGACAGAAAGGGCTGCAGCCATCATGTCGGGGGTCATTACATCTGTAAGGTAATTCTTTGACATGTCTAAACATTGCACATTTAAAAAAAGCTACGTCAATGTTCTAGTATGCCTATTCTGTTTTCACAGGTGGACAAAGATATTTAAAGGGGATGTCCGGCCTTGGGGTTGAATCCTCACAGCGTGTATTGTGTGTGCTGTAAGGATCTCCAGTGGCAGCAAAAGGAGTGAGCGGTCAAATCACTACAAGCATGCAATTTGCATACTTCTGGTCACATTCCAACTAGACGTATCCGATCATTGAATGAGGCAGGCCATGTCTAGTCGGCACATGACTGTATGTATGAACATTGTGCGCCTGGCTGCTCCCAGAAGCAGCACTGGAAAATCCTGGCAGAGAGGATACACATGTCAGCAGCAGTCACAGACTTGTACCCCAAGGCTGGACAACCCCTTTAAGCAAAGTAGTCCACCACCAGTTATGCTGAAACTTGCTACATATGACACCTTACTAACCCCAGGAAGTCAAGGACTGTTTTTATGGAGATGCAAACTGCGCATGGAAGGAAGGAACCAAATTACTTCTAAACACTTCACTGCCCTTGTCGCGGGCGGAGGAGGGGTACGCCGCGCTCTCCCTCCGCTCGGGTCTGGCCGCTACCCTCTGTGGTGGCTCGAGCGGTGGGCCAGATCCCGGGGCCTCGAGCGGCGCTCCTCGCCCGTGAGTGAAAGGGGTTTTGATTTGTTGGTGGGGGAGTTGGTGATAGGGATGTGGGTATTGTCCGTGACGCCACCCACGGTTGTGGTGATTTTGGTGACACCACCGCTGCTCTGTATGGAAATCCCGGGAGCGATGACAGGGAGCTGAGCTGTTAGTCTTCCCCTCCGTGGGTAGGGGGTTGGTAGTCCCGGGGCCCAGTGATGGGGTTGGGATAGATATCAGGCGGGCTACGGGGCTTGGCGAGGTGCAGGGACGCGGGGGCAGCGCTGTGCCGCACGGCACGGTGGTACTCACTCAACCTGAGACAACGACACAGTTCACGGTAAACACACGGCTGGGAGGACGGTTCCCACGGACGGCTGCTATTGCTCTTACCCGGTAGTTAACGGTGACTATCTCTTTTCCTGCACCTATGTACTGTTGTTGGTTCCAACGGATTCCCACTGGTAACCCGCTCCCTGGCTTGGATATGGGCCGGAGGAGCCCCACTTTGCCCGCAGGCGCTGGCCCTGAGAAACTGGTGCCTTGGCGGTGGCGGTGTCTCTCTCTCACGGTTGGACTGTTGCCTTCAATCGGGACTTAGTTTTTGGAGACCCAGGAGGTCCCCTTCACTGACAGATTTGGCAAATTGTACGGCGACTCCAAGCCTTGCCGGGATCCGAAAGGCCCCTGCCAATGGTGCTGACTTCTCTTCGTGTACCGGTCGGTACCCCCGGGCCACCGCCCGTCCACGGTCCTTTCGGCAACTCCAATAAGCCACTCCTGCAGATGGTCACCGCCGTCTGCTAACCTTGCTGGACGTGCCCGGGCTCCAACCCGGACACCTGCAGTAGCTCTGCATACTTTTCCCTACTGCACCTAACTCTGGTCCGCACTCCAGCTCTGCCCGAGCTAAACTGACTGCAGCTTCCTGCCTCCAGGACTGTGAACTCCTCGGTGGGCGGGACCAACCGCCTGGCCCACCCCCTGGTGTGAACATCAGCCCCTGGTGGAAGGCAACAAAAGTTTCTGGTCTAGCTTTGGTGTACCTAGCCGGGGTGTAGGGTGTGGTCATGTAGTTACCTGTGACCCCTGGCTTGCCCAGGGCGTCACATTCCCCCTTAGCAAAATGCAGACCGTCAGTGGGCTGTCCGTCCAACACCGGTTTTATTTTTCTTCAAACTGAAAAATATGAATAGAAACGGTAACATACAATACAATTAGAATAACATCTTCCCACATCGGGAGGTACTCTTACTTAAACGGTTTCAATGGTTTCAACGGTTACGGCTTCCGCTCTCTCCCACCCAAGCAACCTGGCCCTGATGCTGCCCCTAAGAAACAGGCACCACCCCTTGACCCCAGTCCAGCACAAATTGCCCGAGCGGGTTCTGTCCTTTTCAGGGGACCCATGTCCATGGGGAACCCCTGAAACCCCCAGAGGAATGCCACCGGTTCCGGTGGTGGCTGGGCCCCAGCCTCCTCCACTGCGGGCCCTTCCTCCAATCTGCCTCTCCGGAGGCGGCAACGGTGGAAGCTGTAATGGTAACTTATTTACATGCCACTGAGTTTGTGGTTGCCCTGCAAGTTCTCGGGCTTGTCCATAGGAGTTCCTATGCAAAAACTTTAAACAGTCCCCACGGGGACAACGGTGCCGGTAACGACCGGTTGCAAATCAGCTGTCGACAATCAGGTTACTTTCCCGGTTTCATTACACTTATCATTCTTTTTCAAAACTTTCAAACTTTTCAACACACAGTACTGGTCCCAATGGGGATGGTGCAACGGTGCTCCGCTGCTGTCACTCAGAGTCCTCGACATCACCTGAGGGAGGGGGCTCGGCGCTCACACGGGACTCCTGGCTGCCCCTTAACTTGGCATCCAGCGCGAACCACCCCCTCTCCCCACAGTGCCGGGTGTACTAAACTATGTCGCCCGGCATCAGGTTACGACCGGGGTGCTCCTCTGGCAGGTGAGCATTCACATCCCGCCGGGCTATAAACACTTCGGCCTCCAGGCCCGGTTCATAAATAAATCCATAGCCCCGGCGGACATCAAACCGCCTCACCTGCCCTTCATACAGCGGGCCCCGGACCCGGAAGGTAGCTTGTCTCAGGCTCTCTTTCTCCCGGATCGTACGGGCCACCATCTCTGCCTTCTTTCTTTCTCTCTCACCGATTTCCAGGCCCAGCGGTACCGGCTCCCTGTCCCAATACGGCGCTGCTGCGAGCTCCGGCGCACGGGTCGGGCCCCGCGGGACATTTTGGACGCTGCCCACTGTTAGGGATCTGGGCGGCAGGTCCCGTGGTGTCTTGGCCTTGGACGCCGCCTTGCAGCGGCAACCCGGCGCAACCTCAGCCGAGGTGTGGGGGATGGGCACAGGGGCTTTCCGCTGCTGGGCCTTCGGCACGGAGCGGGCTATCGGCTCCGGCTCGGGGGACTTCTCAGGGGACGCCTCCGGTTCGGGCTTCGGGACCTTCCACGGCAGCACCTCCGGGCGGCTACCGGCTCCGGCTGCAGGTCGGCCCGCTGGGGCGGGCATGCTGGGTATCGCTACCGGTTGCGGTGGCAGCGGGCCTAGTGGCGGGGTCACAGCTTCCGAGACGGGTGGCGAGGGAGGCAGCAGGGTGAGAGGGTCTGGACCGGGTCCCGCAGCCGCGATGACCGGCCCTTCAAGGGCATCGGGGCGTGGGTCACTCACCCTCCCTTCCTCAGCTTCCTCCTCGCGTCTCCGCACAGCCGCTATGACATCCGCCATGTCGGTCTCCCACTCCTCCATGAGAAGCTGCATCTTGACCTGCAGCCTCTGGTAGAGCTGCGTGGTCCGGATCTCAACCCACGCCGCGGTCCCTGGCGTGGGGGCTACGGTGCTTCGGGACGGCATCCACATGTTGCTGGCGGCCTCTCCCAGGAACAAGATGGGCGCAGGGTCCTGGCGTCCCTGCTTTTATAGCCGCGCTCACATCCAGCCATCTGCCATTTCGTCCCCCTTAGCCTCTTTTCGGCCCCTCCTCTACCGGGGCGGGGTTTTGGCCTTCGCGCCTCCACTACTCGAGGAGACGCTCAAGCGGGAATTTTTCGCGCCAAAGATGGCGGCTTCTGAAATTTTCTGGCCGGACACCTCCGGCGGTAACAAGGCGCACCTCTACCAAACGGCAGAGCGGTAAGATCCTGTTCGTGACGCCAAGTTGTCGCGGGTGGGGAGGAGGGTGTCAACACTGCGCTCACCCCACTGCTCGGGTCCGGCTGCTGCTGCTCTGTGGTGGCTCGAGCGATAGGCCGGATCCCGGGGGTCTCGAGCGGCGCTCCTCGCCCGTGAGTGAAAGGGGGAATTTATTTGTTGGTGGGGGATTTGATTAAAGTCCGTGACGCCACCCACGGTTGTGGTGATTGTGTGGACACCACCGCTGCTCTGCCTGGGGATCCCGGGAGTGGTGGTATGGAGCAGCTAGATGTTGGTTTGGGGCTTGGTGGTCCCGGGGCCCGATGACGGAGGTTAGGTTGGTGGACAGGCGGGTTATGGGGCCTGTGGAGGTGCAGGGACGCAGGGGCAGCGCTGTGCCGCACGGCACGGAGGTACTCACTCAGCCCAAGGATGATGACACAGTTCACGGTAAACAAATGGCTGGTTGGATGGGTCCCTCGGACGGCTGCGGTGCTGATGTTCCCTGCAGTTAACGGTGATGGTCTCTTCCCTGCACCTAAGTATAGTCTTTGGTAGCGATGGATTCCCACTGGTAACCCGCTCCCCGACTTGGATATGGGCCGGAGGAGCCCCACTCTTGCCCGCAGGCGCTGGCCCTGGGAAACTGGTGCCCTTGGCGGTGGCGGTGTCTCTCTCTCACGGTTGGACTGTTGCCTTCAATCGGGACTTAGTTGTTTGGAGACCCAGGAGGTCCCCTTCACTGACGGATTTGGCAAATTGTACGGCGACTCCAAGCCTTGCCGGGATCCGAAAGGCCCCTGCCAATGGTGCTGACTTCTCTTCGTGTACTGGTCCGGTACCGCCGGGCCACCGCCCGTCCACGGTCCTTTCGGCAACTCCAATAAGCCACTCCTGCAGACGGTCACCGCCATCTGCTAACCTTGCTGGACGTGCCTGGGCTCCAACCCGGACACCTGCAGTAGCTCTGCACACTTTTCCCCTCTGCACCTAACTCTGGTCCGCACTCCAGCTCTGCCCGAGCTAAACTGACTGCAGCTTCCTGCCTCCAGGACTGTGAACTCCTCGGTGGGCGGGACTAACCGCCTGGCCCACCCCCTGGTGTGAACATCAGCCCCTGGTGGAAGGCAACAAGGGTTTCTGGTCTAGCTTTGGTGTACCTAGCCGGGGTGTAAGGTGTGGTGATGTAGTTACCTGTGACCCCTGGCTTGCCCAGGGCGTCACACCCTAGCCCACCAGGAAATGTAAAATTAATGTGATGCCCTGGCAAAACCAGGTAGTCACAGATACATCTAATAATTGATCCCACACTGGTACAGTTCTGCAGACACACCCCTGCCCCCAATGTAAGAGCTAAACTGAGCAGCAGAGGAGGGGCTGGTGCAGCAGAGTGTGAGAGGAGAGGCAGCAGAGCAGACCGGGGTGTGGAAGCTCCCGGCTGCTGTGGAGTGTGGAGCGAGCTCCAGGATTGCTGGAAGGAGCCAAGGTGGCCGGGGCAGGGTAGTGGCCTGCCGCCATAGTAATCAGGCTCCGGATTGTCGCTGGGGAGTGGGCTCCCCGTCCCAAGCTGAGGAGTTGAGGAGGCTTTCTATAGTAGTGGACATAGGGAGAAAGGGCCCTGCTGTACCGGGTGTGGGATCCGAACACCCTCCGTACCAAAGGCAACAGACACCGGTAATTTCTGGTTAATCCCTGGCTCTGTGTGAGTTTTCTTGCAAAGCGAACTGTGAGTAACAACATCCCCCGGTCCAACCGGGCACACAGCTCTCAGATGGCCGCCCAGCTGCTGCGCAACAAAGCCCAACGGGCCCCGGGACCATCACTCCCCTACCCACAGCGGGGTCAACACCAAGCTGCACAACACCGTCCCCGGGAGGCCTAGTCAACGGCAGCGGTGGTGTCCATCCATTCACCACAACCTGTGGGTGGCGTCACAAACTTATATCCCGTACAAACCACCGCGGCCCCGGCCGTGGAACTCCCCACCGAAGTCCCTGCGTGTACGGCCAACCCCCTTGCAGAGCGACGTGACCCCTGGGTCCATGAGGAGCTCGAGCCACCCACCGTATAAGCACGGATCCGAGCAGCTCAGTGGTCTCAGCCGAGCCCGCGGGGCGGTACATTAACACCTTCCCTGCTCCAGACCCTAGACCGGCAAGAAATGTAAAATTAACACCTTCATTGCTCCAGACCCTAGACCGGCAAGAAATGTAAAATTAACACTTTTATCAGTCTTAGACCCTAAACCAGCAGGGCACGTAAAATTAACATTTTCATCTGTCTTAGACACTAGACCAGCAATGAATGAAGAAAAAAATGCCTTTATATCTATAGATCCTTGACCACCAGGTAATGCAAAATTCACACCTCTACTGCCTAGGATCCTAGGCGATCAAGGAATTAGCAGTTAAGGTTATGATCACCATAAATTTGGAGGTAAATCTATCCTCCAATGGACAAGATCTGCACCACTTAGGGCGCTCTCACAAATCCGGCTTTTCGCCGGTTTGCCGGTTGCGGCGCATGCCAGTACAGTGCAGTGTATACAGTACAGTGGCAGCGTGACAAGCTCTGGTCACATGCTGTCATGTGACTGGGGCATGTGACCCGGAAGTTACAGCTCTTCCACTGTACTGTATACACTGTACTGGCATGCGCCGGAACCGGCAAACCGGCGAAAAGCCGGATGTGTGAGAGCGCCCTTTACACAGGAGTCAATGGCTTCATCAAGGTTCATTTTGCGCCATTACAGTATACACACGTTTATCTTTATTTTTTGCTATTTTCAATGGTGCAAATGTGAACAGCGCTGTAAACGTTTACTCCACAGCAATAGGGATTTTATAGAAGTGATGTGACTTGATCAGTGAAATCTTTTGGAGCCGGTGCCATGAGCAGTTGGACCTTCAAAAATGATTATGCAGTGAAAAAGAGGGATCACCTATCCGAAGGATCGACAATAACTTAGAAATCAGTGGGGGTCTGATCACGGGGATCCTGACTGATCAACATAATGGAGGAAAGGAGCACAGTGCACATGGTCAACCACTGCTCCATTCATTCTCTATAGGATTGCAGTTTTCCAGCAGTCCCTATAGGGAGTGAACACAGCGGTGTCGGAGCTTCTTTTTTCCGGTTCTGCTCCTCGTGGGGGTGGAGATGCCTGTAAATGATTGACAGGTGGTCTGAGCACATAGGATCAGGTGACAGACTTCTCCGTCCTCTACGCTGACCGTGTCGGGGCTTTGGAGCACCGGCTCCTTCAGTTCACAACTGTTGCAATGTGTTTGTCATTAGAAAGCAAATTGCTGCACTTGTCAATTGAAGAAGTTGGCTCTTGTGCTCCCAAGCATCGGCGGTCGGTGCAAACAACGGACAGTGACATGTATTTGTCGCGGGCGGGGAGGAGGGTGTCAACGCTGCGCTCTCCCACTGCTCGGGTCCGGCCGCCGCTGCTCTGCGGCTGCTGCTGCTGCTCGGTGGCTCGAGCGATGGGCCGGGTCCCGGGGACTCGAGCGGCACTCCTCGCCCGTGAGTGAAAGGGGGTTTTGATTGTTTTGGTGGTGGGGGATCTGGTGATTGTCCGTGACGCCACCCACGGTTGTGGTGATTTTAGTGACACCACCGCTGCTCTGAACGGGGATCCCGGGAGCGGTGACTGGAGCAGCTAGGTTGTTGGTCCTCCCCTCCATGGGTAGGGGGTTGATGGTCCCGGGGCCCGGTGATGGGGTTGGGACAGGATGGCAGGCGGGTTATGGGGCCTGATGAGGTGCAGGGACGCGGGGGCAGCGCTGTGCCGTACGGCACTGTGGTACTCACTCAGCCTGAGACGTTGACACAGTTCACGGTAAAACACACGGCTGGAAAGACGGTTCCCACGGACGGCTGCTGTTGCTTTTCCCCGGTAGTTGACGGTGACTGTCTCTTTCCCTGCACCTAGTCCTTCGGTTGGTAGCGATGGGTTCCCACCGGTAACCCGCTCCCCGGCTTGGATATGGGCCGGAGGAGCCCCTTCTTTGCCCACAGGCGCTGGCCCTGAGAAACTGGTGCCATGGCGATGGCGGTGTCTCTCACACACGGTTGGACTTTTGCCTTCAATCGGGACTTGGTTGTTTGGAGACCCGGAGGTCCCCTTCACTGACGGATTTGGCAAATTACGGCGACTCCAAGCCTTGCCGGGATCCGAAAGGCCCCTGCCAATGGTGCTGACCTCACTTTGTGTACCGCTCCGGTACCGCCGGGCCACCACCTGTCCACGGTCCTTTCGGCAACTCTGATCGGCCACTCCTGCAGACGGTCACCGCCGTCTGCTAACCTTGCTGTCACTGTCCGGGGCACACACCCGGATGCTCTCAGTCAGTTTCTGCTTGCTCTACTACCACTTCACTCCCTCACTTCCCTAGCTTCACTCTCCTACTCAACTCTAATCTGAGCTCTTTTCCCACCTCCAGGACTGTGTACTCCTAGGTGGGTGGAGACGAACCGCCTGGCTCCACCCCCTGGTGTGAACATCAGCCCCTGGAGGAAGGCAACAAGGGTTTCTGGTCTAGCTTTGATGTGCCTATCCGGGGTGTAGGGTGTGGTGGTGTAGTTACCTGTGACCCCTGGCTTGCCCAGGGCGTCACATATTGAATCACAGTGCCGTCTGACCCTGCCGATGCTTTGGAGCGCAGGTACCAGACTTCTCAATTGACACTTTTGCAACGAGCTTTCTAATGACAAGCACATGGCAGGACTTGTCAGTTGAAGGGGCCGGCGCGCCAAAACATTGGCAAGATCCATGAAGACTGATCTGAGCTTGTGTGCACTGACCAACTGTCAATCATTTTAAGGCAGCTCTGCCCCCATAAGGAACACAGTGACGCAATCTCCTCACTCCATCCGATTCCATCGAAAGTAATTGTTATGAAGCGTGAGCATATGTGCAAGTGGGTCAGATATTAGTGGAAAAAAACTTTAAGGCTGCTTTCACACCTCCGTTTTTTCCTGTGCGGCACAATCTGGCACTTTGCAGGAAAAACGTAACCGTTTTTTTTTGCTGCCGGTTGCGTTTTTCCTGCATAGACTTTAATTAGTGCCGCATGGGCTTGCGTTCCGTTCAGTTTTTGCCGCATGCGGCAGATTTAGCCGATGCAGCGGCCATATGGAACGTTGCCTGGCACGTTTTTTTTGTGCGGCAAAAAAACCGCATCGCGCCGCATCCGACCGATGCGGCGCATTTTTCAATGCATGCCTAAGGATGCGGCGCGATGCGGCAAAAACCGCATCCAGCCGCCGCATGCGGGTTTTTGCCACTGCGCATGCTCAGTAGCATGCCGCAAGTGGCAAAAACCAGACGGGCCGCATTTAAAAAAACTTATGCAAAGGATGCGGCTTTTTCGCCGCATCCGTTGCATAGGTTTTAGAGCCGGACTGGCCGGCTCTGCACCTACCGGATGTGTGAAAGCAGCCTAATAGTGTGAAGGGTAACAGTACAATGTCTGATGAGTCTTGAGCACTGGCTGCATTAATAACACTCATATATAAGACTCTTTGGGGGTGTAACACTGTGATAAAACACATTTCAAGTCACTGAGTTGTAATGTTGTGATCTTCATACCATCCAGTAACAACAAAGAAGGGAGAGTCATTAAACCAGTGTAAAGGAGGAGGGCTAAGCAGATGCGTGGGAGGACTAAATGGGGGAGTAAGAAGGCTTAGCGGATGCGTGGGAGGGCTAAATGGGGGAGTAAGAAGGCTTAGCGGATGCGTGGGAGGGCTAAATGGGGGAGTAAGAAGGCTTAGCGGATGCGTGGGAGGGCTAAATGGGGGAGTAAGAAGGCTTAGCGGATGCGTGGGAGGGCTAAATGGGGGAGTAAGAAGGCTTAGCGGATGCGTGGGAGGGCTAAATGGGGGAGTAAGAAGGTGGATGCGTGGGAGGGCTAAATGGGGGAGTAAGGCGGCTTAGCGGATGCGTGGGAGGGCTAAATGGGGAAGTAAGAAGGCTAAGCGGATGCGTGGGAGGGCTAAACAGGGGAGTAAGAAGGCTAAGCGGATGCGTGGGAGGGCTAAACGGGGGAGTAAGAAGGCTCAGTGGGTGTGTAGGAGGGCTAAACGGGGAAGTAAGAAGGCTCAGTGGGTGTGTAGGAGGGCTAAACAGGGGAGTAAGAAGGCTAAGTGGGTGTGTAGGAGGGCTAAACGAGGGAGTAAGAAGGCTAAGTGGGTGTGTAGGAGGGCTAAACGGGGGAGTAAGAAGGCTAAGTGGATGTGTAGGAGGGCTAAACGGGGAAGTATGAAGACTAAGTGGGTGTGTAGGAGGGCTAAACGGGGGAGTAAGAAGGCTAAGCGGATGCATGGGAGGGCTAAACGGGGGAGTAAGAAGGCTCAGTGGGTGTGTAAGAGGACTAAATGGGGGAGTAAGAAGGCTAAGTGGGTGTGTAGGAGGGCTAAACGGGAGAGTAAGAAAGCTAAGCGGATGCGTGGGAGGACTAAATGGGGGAGTAAGAAGGCTAAGTGGGTGTGTAGGAGGGCTAAACGGGAGAGTAAGAAAGCTAAGCGGATGCGTGGGAGGGCTATACGGGGGAGTAAGAAGGCTAAGTGGGTGTGTAGGAGGGCTAAACGGGAGACTAAGAAGGCTAAGCGGGTGTGTAAGAGGGCTAAATTGGGGAGCAAGAAGGCTCAGTGGGTGTGTAGGAGGGCTAAACGGGGGAGTAAGAAGGCTCAGTGGGTGTGTGGGAGGGCTAAACGGGGGAGTAAGAAGGCTAAGCAGATGCGTGGGAGGGCTAAACGGGGGAGTAAGAAGGCTCAGTGGGTGTGTAAGAGGGCTAAATTGGGGCGCAAGAAGGCTCAGTGGGTGTGTAGGAGGGCTAAACGGGGGAGTAAGAAGGCTAAGTGGGTGTGTAGGAGGGCTAAATGGGGGAGTAAGAAGGCTAAGTGGGTGTGTAGGAGGGCTAAACGGGGGAGTAAGAAGGCTCAGTGGGTGTGTAGGAGGGCTAAATGGGGGAGTAAGAAGGCTCAGTGGGTGTGTAAGAGGGCTAAATGGGGGAGTAAGATGGCTAAGTGGGTGTGTAGGAGAGCTAAATGGGGGAGTAAGAAAGCTCAGTGGGTGTGTAGGAGGGCTAAACGGGGAAGTAAGAAGGCTCAGTGGGTGTCTAGGAGGGCTAAACGGGGGAGTAAGAAGGCTCAGTGGGTGTGTAAGAGGGCTAAATGGGGGAGTAAGAAGGCTAAGTGGTTGTGGAGGAGGGCTAAAGGGGGAGTAAGAAGGCTAAGAGGATGCGTGGGAGGGCTAAACGGGGAGTAAGAAGGCTAAGCGGATGCGTGGGAGGGCTAAACGGGAGAGTAAGAAGGCTCAGTGGGTGTGTAGGAGGGCTAAACGGGAGAGTAAGAAGGCTAAGTAGGTATGTAGGAGGGCTAAACAGGAGAGTAAGAAGGCTAAGTGGGTGTGTAGGAGGGCTAAACAGGAGAGTAAGACGGCTAAGTGGGTATGTAGGAGGGCTAAACAGGAGAGTAAGAAGGCTAAGTGGGTGTGTAGGAGGGCTAAACAGGAGAGTAAGACGGCTAAGTGGGTATGTAGGAGGGCTAAACAGGAGAGTAAGAAGGCTAAGTGGGTGTGTAGGAGGGCTAAAAGGGGACATAGGGGGACTAGGCAGGAGCGTAGGAGGGATAAGCGAGTGCGTAGGAGGGCTAAGCAGAAGATTAGGAGAGTTAAGCACAAGATTAGGAGGGCTAAGCAGAGTCGTATAAGGGCTAAGCGGGGGCGTAACCCTGAATAAAAGTGAAGGTGGCACCATGTACCTTACTATGAAGAATGCAACAAAGCAAAACACATTCATAAACCCTGCAAAAGAAAAACGTATAAAAAAAAAGATGACCAAGGCGCTTTATATACTCACGTCATTATTTGATTTTCTATTCCGGGTTCCACCAATGCCCCGTCAACGAACAAGGGAGAAGATGTAAAGCCGTACTTACTCCATGACCGTCCCTCATCAAAGCTGAGCCTGGGGGAAAATAAATACAGTATGTTTCAGAAGTTTCTCCCTTTAATGTTCTCCAGCGGAGGTTTCGGCGGAGCCGGAGGTTGTGGGCTCCTCCGGCATCAGAGCCATCATTAGAACAGATTTATGTAGAACCCGGCTCCAGCGATCCCGGTAATACCAAGATTCGCTTTGTACTCGGTGGCTTTTTTTTTGTTGCTCGTCCCTGAGACTTTCCGCAGCAAATCAAAGGACCGAGGACACATAAAAGCTTATTGATTCCTAAATTACAACTTCCGAGGCTCGGGTTTTTAGGAACTGGACAGTTCACCATTTACTTTAATTGATGCCTTAGCAGAACATGCGGAGGAAAAAATTGATGAAGCAACTTGTAATCACTCACCATAGAAAGTGGAAAAACACTGATGAAAATAAGACACAAGCACTAAAGATTCACATCGATGGAGCCATAATACAGTGCACATAGAGGTATATAAGACAAAAAACACCTCTATATACAGCTGGTAACACAGGATCCACCACTCAAAAAAGATGTCACAGCTCACCTTCTCCTCCTCCTGTACAATGACTGATAACACCTCTATATACAGCTGGTAACACAGGATCCACCACTCAAAAAAGATGTCACAGCTCACCTTCTCCTCCTCCTGTACAATGACTGATAACACCTCTATATACAGCTGGTAACACAGGATCCACCACTCAAAAAAGATGTCACAGCTCACCTTCTCCTCCTCCTGTACAATGACTGATAACACCTCTATATACAGCTGGTAACACAGGATCCACCACTCAAAAAAGATGTCACAGCTCACCTTCTCCTCCTCCTGTACAATGACTGATAACACCTCTATATACAGCTGGTAACACAGGATCCACCACTCAAAATAGGTGATTTTGTAGCGCCCCTGAAGGCTTCAGGGTGCTACAGGGAACTGCATCCTCTCCTAGGGTGCAGGGGCTACCCCCCAAGGTCCCAGGGAACTCAGTGCCACTACCACCACAACACAGAAGATCCCAGCTACCACCCACACCAGTGCCTGACAGTCACAGACCGGGGGTAGGGTCCCATGTCCCAGGGCCAGCCCGGGGGTGACTAGGCAACATGGTTGGTGGGGACAAGTCAGTGTAGTGCAGAGCTCCAAATGGAGAGGAGCTGGAAGTGGGGTGCAGAGCTCCCAGGAGTGGGAGCTAGGAGGGAAACCTGCGAGCTGGGTTTGTAGCGGTGACCCAGGAGCAGAGGTGGACAGTTGCCAGTCAGGGGTGACCTGTACCTGAGGTTTGCCAAGGACACTGCCTAGAGGGGGCAGTGGACACCAAGATGGTACAGCAAATCCCTGTGGAACTGTGCACGGACGGGGCACAGGGCCCTAGATCAGTGAAAAGCTTCAGGCGCCTTGATAATTAACCTGCCCAGAGAGGGATCTTCACGACCCAAATTTACCCAAAAGATGTGGTGGCAACAGCAACACTGATTCTGGACCAGGGCCCGGAGACTCCAACTACCGGCCCTACAGGGTCAACGCTGCCAGCCGGACGGACAAAGGGGCTGTAAAACAGCCGGAGAACCCAAAGTTTCAGGCTTGGGATCTCACCACAGACTTCAACACAAAGTGCAAAGGTAGAGCAACTGGATCAATACGTGGCACTGATAGTACCGGGACCGGAACGGGCGTCCCAGAGCTCTGAGTGAGTAAGGACTTGGTTTACAAACTGTGTGTGGTCCCGGTCTCCTACACCGTCCCCCTCATCCAACACCACCCTGTTTTCCTGCATTATCGACCCTATCCAGCACCACGGCAGTGTGTGTCCCTGTTTCCTGCATTGTGCACCTCATCTAACACCAAGAGGTCTCATAGACTGTTCCTGCACTGTCCACCTCATCAAACACCACGAGGTCTCATAGACTGTTCCTGCACTGTCCACCTCATCAAACACCACGAGGTCTCATAGACTGTTCCTGCACTGTCCACCTCATCAAACACAACGAGGTCTTGTGAAGCCCCACAGGTGTTGTGTCGGTGCATTACCTTCAGGGACTCCACTCAGCTGGATCTTGTCACAGGTAGGAGATCTTCTTCTTGTCGTGACGCCACTCTCAGTATTGCGGTCAGTGGGGGACCGCCACTGCAGGTTGAGGGACGCCTGGGGCTGATGGTGAGTGCAGTTAGTTGGAATAGCCCCCTGAGAGTGAGGCAAGCCCCAGGGCCCTGTGTAGATGCGTAGTACCACAAGGCGCAGAATAACTCCACACAAGCAGGATGTCTTTCAGGGTTTTTACTCACAGTTGATGGCAGGGTGAGTGACCCGGGCGTAGCTGGGATGAACCAAGTGGGAACCAGGTGTCCTTCAGGCTGACTTGTGAGGGTGACTACTAACTCGCCTTCCTTAGCCCTTGGTGGTTTGGGGTAACCCCGACTTTGAGTCCCTATGGGGGTCACCCAGGGAAGATGCTGCAGCCTCTCTCCCCTTCGGTTGCCGTTTGCTTGTCGCCTGGACCAGGCCACTCCAGCTGCTTGCCTCCGGTGACCTATGGGCCCTAACTGTGGCTACGTGGCTGCGGCTTTTGTGGTGTTGTGGCGTGGGCTTTGAGAGCCCCACACCGGCAGGTTTAGCAAAAGAAAGCTGGATCTATCTCCGCTTCGGGATCTGCCGCCCGTTTGGGCCTGGTACTCTCTAGCAGTCTCCTTACTTCCCACTCCGTGCTCTCTCTTTAGCTGAAGATGGATTTCGGGTAGCACTCCTAGTTGACCGTTCTCCCCCGTCGGTAGCCACTGCGCGGACGCTGTCAGACTACAGCAGCCCACGGGATCTGCTCCTCACTCGAGCTCCCTGGACTCTGCACTGCCTGGCTCACTGCCCCTCCTCTCCTGTTCTTGCCTACGCCACCTAGCAACCAGACTCTCTTACCACACCCCTTGAGAGGAGATGGAGGCTTTTGGCCCCCTCCACTATTCCAGTGAAGGTGAAGGCTTTTCCCCCTCCTGGGATCCCCAGGGGTCCTCTCATAGGTACATGTGTGAGGCCTGATCACTATGCGCCTGTGTACCACACCCCGGTCAGCCTTCTGGATTACCTGTCTTGTACTGTCCCCAGCATGGGTGCAGTACTCAGTGGTGCCTGACCAGGTCAGGGGCGCCACATTCCCCCTTAGTTATCACCAGCACGTCCTCGGGCTGCAAGACAACATTTTAAAATGCATAAAACATTAAAACATGTAAAACATTTTTAAAAGCACCAGGTACCATACATCACCACCCTCCACCCACAAGTCCGTTAACCACCCAGACCCTCTCACGTTGGCCACGCCTTCAGCCACTTCTGGCAGGATGTAGAGGCGGCTTACATGGGCTGGTAGTTTCAGGGTATACCTGGCCTGGTGGATCCGCGCCTTCAGCCACTTCTGGCAGGATGTAGAGGCGGCCTCCACAGTTGGTGCTGACCAGGTACCCTCTTTGTGGTGGAGAGCCAGGCCCCATAAACAGGCATGCTCTCTGGTCGCAGGTGAGCCAAGGCCCTATATACGGACGGGCTCCTCCTGGTTGCAGACGAGCCAAGCCCCTAAACAGGCTGACTCTGGTGGTGGTGGTGCCCTTTTGGTGTAACTATTTACACTGCGAGAGTTTGTGGCTATAGCCAGTTCATAGCCTTAAGGTTTATTTCTCACAATAGTTTATGTGGGCACATTCTTGAACTTGTAAAACGTTGCAAAACAAACTTTTTCCAAACTGGTAACTTGCTGTAATTCTTATGTTATTTACATGGATTCCTCTTCACCAGGGCTTGGGCCTGTAGGGCTGCGGCACCTGTTGCTTCCTTGACCTTTTTCTTCATCGGTGGTTGTCTCGTCAGTAGGTCCTTTGTCTTTTCTTTCTTCTTCTTTGGGACATGGTGCTACATCTAGGGCATACCAGCCTCTTTCGCCTTGATGCAGGGTAAACTGTACGGAGTCTCCCATTTTTAAGTTTCTGCCAGGGTGTCCTCTGGGCAAATTAGCTCTGACGTCTCTCCTATTGACAAAAATGCCTTCTTTGATACCAGGTGCAACGATGAACCCGTATCCTGACTTGAGGCTGAAGTCCTCCACTACTCCTCTGCAAAGGGGTCCTCGGACCTGTGCTTTGGCTCTTCTCAGGAACCTTTTTTCTTGTAGGTCTCTGGCCGTGATGTCATCTCTCTGCTCTGGGGATGGCGGTGCAGGGGAAAACTGGGTTCTGCTGCGGCGCTGTGTCTTGCGGGCTGGATTCTGCGAAGTGCAGCTTACAAGCTCCCAGGTAGGGCGGTTGGGCAGGTCTTCTTCAGCAGGAGGTGTCAGATCTTCTTCATCCCAGCGGGAATAGGGTAACATCTCCGGCTCTGGGCATGGATCCACTGCTGGTATCTCCTGAGTCAGCTCCTCTGCTTCCTGGCCTCCTCTCCCCCTTAGTTCTTCTGAGCACTCCTTCGGTGGCAGTGCTGGGGATGGACTTTCATCAGCAGACCCAGGCGGGGACCTCTTTGACGTGGTTTCTGCAGGAGTTGTCGGAATCCTCTTGGGGGTGTGCGGAGGGAATATGTACTGGTCCACCAACCATTGTGGAAACTTGACCTCCATGTCAGCCTTCAGCTGCCAGTATGCGGGGTCCTCCCCCAGCGTGGGCTTTCCAGCAGGGACCTCTTTGGACTGGGGAGCGGTGTCTGCTCTGGCCTTGCAGGCCGGGGTAAATGGTGATGTAGTCTTTTCTTGGCGGGCCGCGCAGGGCATCACTGCGGCGGCCTGGTCTTGGCGGGCCGCGCCTGGCATGGCGGCGGCCTGGTCTTGGCGGACTGGGCTCAGCAGGGTGGCAGCCTGGGTCAGCGTCACACCTGCGGCACGGATGAGTATCGCCGTGGCAGTCGGACCTTTGCGGGCCAGGCGGGGTGTCGCTGCGGCGGCCTGGATTTGGCGGGCCGCACCTAGCGCGGCTGCGGCCTCACTCAGCGTCGCCGGGCGCCTCTTCTGGGACCGCGGTCGTAGCAGCAGGGGTCGGAGCACTTGCGCTGGCCGGGGCAACTCTGGACTCACCCATCGGTGGCACCATCGGGATCTGAGTCGTCGCCGCTCGGTCTGGCATGCGTCGCGCGGCTCCCTCCTCGTAGGTCCGAACCGCCGCAGCCATCTCCAGAAGCTCCATGCGTTCCTCTCTGAGCTGTCGTATAATCCTGGCCTCCAGCTGATCGCAGAAGATAGCAAGCTCCCGGCACCACCAGGCAGCAGAGCCTGGTTCTGGGTATCCACGTCCGGACTCCATCTCTTCTCTCTGCAGCAGCAGGCTTGTGGCTCTCTTTCCTTCCCGCCGTCTCTGGACGCTTCCGCTCTCTTCACAAGCGAGGTCCGAACTCTGCAGGGGATCTCTGGGTAGCCACACCTCTTCGTGGGCGGTAACTTCTCCCAGCGCGGGCTGCTGTTGTTTTTCAGCGCGCTTTTCATGGTGGCAATATGGCGGCGCTTCCAATTTTTCAAGCGGACCGCCCAGGCACATGGTCACCTGTCTGAACAGGTCTAGTCCTTATCCTGTTCGTGACGCCAGATGTGAAGCCCCACAGGTGTTGTGTCGGTGCATTACCTTCAGGGACTCCACTCAGCTGGATCTTGTCACAGGTAGGAGATCTTCTTCTTGTCGTGACGCCACTCTCAGTATTGCGGTCAGTGGGGGACCGCCACTGCAGGTTGAGGGACGCCTGGGGCTGATGGTGAGTGCAGTTAGTTGGAATAGCCCCCTGAGAGTGAGGCAAGCCCCAGGGCCCTGTGTAGATGCGTAGTACCACAAGGCGCAGAATAACTCCACACAAGCAGGATGTCTTTCAGGGTTTTTACTCACAGTTGATGGCAGGGTGAGTGACCCGGGCGTAGCTGGGATGAACCAAGTGGGAACCAGGTGTCCTTCAGGCTGACTTGTGAGGGTGACTACTAACTCGCCTTCCTTAGCCCTTGGTGGTTTGGGGTAACCCCGACTTTGAGTCCCTATGGGGGTCACCCAGGGAAGATGCTGCAGCCTCTCTCCCCTTCGGTTGCCGTTTGCTTGTCGCCTGGACCAGGCCACTCCAGCTGCTTGCCTCCTGTGACCTATGGGCCCTAACTGTGGCTACGTGGCTGCGGCTTTTGTGGTGTTGTGGCGTGGGCTTTGAGAGCCCCACACCGGCAGGTTTAGCAAAAGAAAGCTGGATCTATCTCCGCTTCGGGATCTGCCGCCCGTTTGGGCCTGGTACTCTCTAGCAGTCTCCTTACTTCCCACTCCGTGCTCTCTCTTTAGCTGAAGATGGATTTCGGGTAGCACTCCTAGTTGACCGTTCTCCCCCGTCGGTAGCCACTGCGCGGACGCTGTCAGACTACAGCAGCCCACGGGATCTGCTCCTCACTCGAGCTCCCTGGACTCTGCACTGCCTGGCTCACTGCCCCTCCTCTCCTGTTCTTGCCTACGCCACCTAGCAACCAGACTCTCTTACCACACCCCTTGAGAGGAGATGGAGGCTTTTGGCCCCCTCCACTATTCCAGTGAAGGTGAAGGCTTTTCCCCCTCCTGGGATCCCCAGGGGTCCTCTCATAGGTACATGTGTGAGGCCTGATCACTATGCGCCTGTGTACCACACCCCGGTCAGCCTTCTGGATTACCTGTCTTGTACTGTCCCCAGCATGGGTGCAGTACTCAGTGGTGCCTGACCAGGTCAGGGGCGCCACAGTCTCATAGACTGTTCCTGCACTGTCCACCTCATCAAACACCACGAGGTCTCATAGACTGTTCCTGCACTGTCCACCTCATCAAACACAACGAGGTCTCATAGACTGTTCCTGCACTGTCCACCTCATCAAACACAACGAGGTCTCATAGACTGTTCCTGCACTGTCCACCTCATCAAACACCACGAGGTCTCATAGACTGTTCCTGCACTGTCCACCTCATCAAACACAACGAGGTCTCATAGACTGTTCCTGCACTGTCCACCTCATCAAACACAACGAGGTCTCATAGACTGTTCCTGCACTGTCCACCTCATCAAACACCACGAGGTCTCATAGACTGTTCCTGCACTGTCCACCTCATCAAACAC